>NC_133663.1:108977088-109037088 GCF_037893015.1 Macrotis lagotis | reverse complement strand
TAATATTCTTTGGTCTTCATTCAGATTCCATAGTTTTATTTTCTTTTCCCTCTGGATGTAGATGGCATTTTCCATTACAAGTCCTTTAAAATTATCCCTGAAAATTGATCTGTTGAGAGGAGCTATGTCCATCATAGTCAATCATCACACAATGTTGCAGTTAATGTGTATAATATTCTCCTGGATCTGTTTTCTTCATGTAGCATCAATTCATGGAATTCCCTCTAGACTTTTCTGAAGACAGTCTGTTCATGTTTTCTAATGAAACAATAGTCTTACATTGCATTCATAATTTTTTTCAAATATTGTCCAGCTGATGGACATTCCCTTATTTTCCAATTATATATGACTACCAAAATTTTTTTTTTAAACTACTATGAATATTTTTATCCACATGTGTATCTTTTCACTTCCCCCCCCCCCTTTTTATCTTCTCTTTGCTATACAGAACTAAAAGTGTTATTGCATGATCACAGGGTATGAACAGTTTTATAACGCTTTGGAAATAGTTTCATTTTGTTCTCCAGAATTGTTGGATCATTTAACAACTCCATTGGTATTGCATTAGTGTTGCAATTTTTCCACATCCCCTGCAACATAAATTCTTTTTTTGTCAATTTTGGGAATGTGCTACATGTGAAGTGGTGCAGAATTGTTTTAATTTGCATTTCTCTAATCAAGAAACATTTAGAGCATTTTGATATGAATATAAATAGCTTTAATTTCATCATTTGAAAACTGACTTGTTTTCCTTTCACCATTTATCAATTGCAGAATGACTTGTATTCTTATTATTTTGACATCATTCTCTATATATTTTAGAAATTTGACCTTTGTTGGAATCATTATGAAAATTTCTTCCTAGCTTTATGTAGCCCTTCTAGTATTGTTTTAGTTAGCATTTCTCATTCAATATTGAATAATAGAAGTGATATCATTTATCCTTGCTTCATTCTTGCTGTAACTTAGACTTTAAACATACCTCTAGTATTGAAAATGCTTGCTGATATCTTTAGTTCTATACAACTTTTAATTTAAAGGAAGAATACATTCATTCTCATACTTTTTAATGGTGTAAGTAGGAATGAATATTGTATTTTGTCAAAAGATTTTCTGCATTTTCTACCACAATCATATGATTTTGCATCTATTTTTTTTCCTTCCTGTATTTAAGAATCAACACATTATTTTTGTAATCAAAGGTATTTGGTGGGATTTGTCTGTCTATCTTATAAAAATAGTTTAACTAGCATTGGAATCAATTAGTCTTTAAATAATGGATAGAATTCACTTAAGAATTTAAATTTTTCTTAAGTAGTTCATTGATAATTTGCTCAATTAGACTTGTTCAATAGACATCACCGAGTATCTTCAGTGGAGCTCTGTCTTTTTTGGGGAAAAGGGGAAATAGAGGCCAATGGGTGGGAGGGTGGGAGAGCCAATGGGAGACCTCTATCCACAGATCACTTCAGCTTGACAGCAGGTCCGGATCCAACAGCAAGACAGCAGCCCAGGTCATGGTTCAGCTAAAAGACAGCTCAGAAGGGAAAGTGCCAACCACAGACAAATTCGGAACCCTTGGAGTACTGAGTCATTAGACAGAACTCAGCAGGGGAATGAAGAAAAACACTGCATAGGTAAAGCCGGGACATAAAGAGGAAACAAACCTCTTCATAGACATTGTTTGGACTATACAGGTAATACCTCGAAAAGAGAAAAACCAGGAAACAGATCTCAGTCCTAGGACAAAAAGCTCAGTACTATAGTCCCAGTGCAAAAGGAACAGAGTTCAAATATCAAAATGAGCAAAAAAAGAAAACAATAAGAGCACTAATATAGAAAGGTACTATTTGATTAGAGATGAAGAAGAACACAGAAGAACACAATAAAAAAAATAATCTACATGGGAAGTCTCAAATAAAGTTATGACTTAGACTCATATCCAAAGCCACTTGGAAGAATTTTGTTTTGTTTTTTTATGTTTTTGCAAGGCAAATGGAGATAAGTGTACTTGCCCAAGGCCACACAGCAAGGTAATTATTAGTGTCTGAGGCCAGATTTGAACTCAGATACTCCTGACTCCAGGGCCAGTGCTCCATCCACTGCTCCATCTAGCTGTCCCCACAAAATTTCATTTTAAAGAAAAATTGATTAACTGGAAAAGGGAACACAAAAGCTCACTGTAGGTAATAAAATCGGAAAAATTAGAATTGGATAAATAGAAACAAACCAAGATCCCTTCAAAGAAAAACAAAGACTGAAAATATTGAAGAAAATATAAAGTACAATTTAGGAAAAACAAATGAACTGAAAGGTAAATCCAGAAGAGATTACCTACTAATTATTGATTTACCAGTATGTCTAGATCAAAGAGTTTTGAAGAACAATATGGACAGAGGAGGGAGTATATTTAGAAGGGCATAAAGAGATTAGGAAGTTAAGTTAAGGAGGATAGTAGAATGGATTGAAAACAAGAATACTATGATATCAGTGTTTCCAAGAAGCACATTTGAAGCAGAGAGATACATACAGGGTAAAAACAAAAAGCTGGAGTAAAATATATTATTCTTCAGCAGAAATTTAAAAAAAATGAAGAGTAGTGATTTTGATCTTAGACAAAGCAAAAGCAAAAATAAATCTCATTAAAAGGGAATAAGAAGGAAATAATATCTCTTTAAAAGGCACCATGGACAATGAAGTTAAATAATTGTTACACATATATACATCTAGTGATATAGCACAAAAATTCCTTGAAGAGTAGTTAAATGAAGTATAAGAAGATATAGAAAGCAAAACAATAATAGAGGAGGACATTAACCTCCCTGTCTTGAAATTAGATTATTCTAATCATAAAATAAGCAAGAAGAATGTTGAGGTTATTAAAATCTTAAAAAATGTGAATATGATAGACAGACTCTGGAGAAAATTGAATGGGGGGGAGGGGATTACCATGGTGAAGCCAAAATGACAGCATGAGGATAGCATGTTCCTGCAACTTTTTCTTCCCAAAGATAAATGATGCCTCTGCACTGACATTCAAGCTATAGATCCCACCAAGAGAAAGAAAAGATGGAGAGAAGTTTCCAACAGGAGACACTGTAGAGGATCTTCAATGAAGATCCATCTCTTTGGGAAGAAAGGGGAACAAAAGCCAAGTGAGACTGAGGAGGGGAAAGTCAATCTGAGACTTAAAGGAATGGGGCAGTCCAGGTCCCAAAAGTCTGACAACATCATTGTTCCCAAATGATAGATAGCAAACAACAGGGAGGGTTTCAATCCCAAAACAAGGTCTGAACCCTGGGAACACAGAGGTAAAAGACAGGACTGGTTTGGAGACAAACCATTGCACAGGCAGAAGCTGGTCATAATGGAGGAAATAAAACCCTGGAAAGGCAAGGACTTGACTGCATAGGCAAAATCTTGGCCAACAAGTCAGGGATCCTTCCCAGTCTCTGCAAACAAAGCTTGGATATATACTACCTATAGCCCAGGAGCAGCGTTAAAAGAACAAAGATGAGCAAAAAATCTAAAAGAGTGCTCACCTTAGAAAATTACATTACAGATAAAGTTGTGAACAATGCCATGTCAAAAGAAGAAATCAATGAAAAATTATTCACTGAGGAAGTTTTAAAAAAGTTTATGAATTAGAATCAAATCCAACATCTCATAGAAGATCCTAAAAATTAATTTAAAAATTAAAGACAAGAAGAAGACAAATAAAAAAAATGAGTCATGTAGGAAAATTATGAAAAACTTACCAAAATAATCAATTCCTTTAAAAGTAAAAATAACCAATGATATAAGAAAATAACCCCCTAAAAATTTTAATTGAACAAACAGAAACTAACGAATCTACAAGACTACAAGATTCCATCAAACAAAATTAAAAGGCTGAAAAAAAATTCAAAGAAAATGTAAAGTACTTTTGGGCAAAAACAATGGCCTGGAATAAAGATCAAAGAGCGATAATTTATCAATCATCGGATTACCAGAAAGCTTAGATCAAAAAAAGGACCTATAAAACATCAAAACTTGCATAAATTGATGCTGAGAGAGATGAGCAGAACCAGAAGAACATTATAGATCCTAACAGTAACATGGGGATGATAATCAACCTTAATGGACTTGCTCATTCCATCACTGAAATAGTCAGGGACAATTTCAGGGTATCTGCAATAGAGAATACCATCTGAATCCAGAGAAAGAACTGTGGGACATAAACAAAGAACAGAGATTATGACCTTTAATTTTTTTTAAATAGTTGTTTTGTATACTACACAATTTTACTATCTCTACTATTTTATTTCTTCCTCAAGTATATGTTTGTTTGTTTTTTCTCCGCTCAACAATCTTAATCAATGTATAGCATGGAAGCAATGTAAAGACTATCAGATTGCCTTCTGTGGTGGGGAGAAAAAAAAATGTAAAATTCAAAACCTTACCAAAATGATTAGTAGAAATTACTATTGTGTATAATTGAAATATAAATGAAATATTTATATAATAGAGATATGTGTCCTTCGGGAATGAACCCTATTGAAATAGAGAAGAACTTTTCCATTACCAGTAGCTTGGATTATGTTGATAACAATGCCTTGGACTAATCAACACATTTCCATTTTTTTTCTGTTACAGTCAAACCCAGAGCACCACACAAAATAATGATTTATTGACTTGCTATAAAGGGGAAAATAAGACACACACACACACACACACACACACACACACACACACATACAAACACACACACACAAACACACACACACACACACACACACACAAACAACCATCATGCAGGAAATTATCAGGGAACACTTTATAAATATGTTAGAATAAGAAGACAATATAATTATTGAAAGAATATACAAAACCTCTCCAGAAAAAGACCCCAAGTTAAAAACTCCAAGGGTTGTTACAGCCAAATTCCTGAACTTTCAAATAAAGGAGAAAAATACTACAGAGAAAAAGGAACCAATTTAAATACAAAGGAAAAAAAATCAGACTGAAATAGGACCTATCAATCTCAATAATGAAGGACCAGAGGACCTGGAGTACACTATATCAGAGGTCAAAGGAACTAAGATTATAACAAAACATTTACTACCGGAAAAACTCAGAATATACTGTCAAGGAAAAATATGAATGGTCAACAAAATAGAGGACTTCCAAAATTTCCTGACACAAAGACCAGAACTGAAGAAAGAATTCAACTGTCAAGTACACAACTCAAGATGTTCAGAAAAAGCTAAATGGAAAAGGGAATGACAATAAAACAAAACAAAATAAATATTAGTCAAGATCATCAAATTGTATACAGCCCTAAAAGGGAGGATATAACACTTATAATTCTGGGGCTTCTCTTGGATAAGAAATGAATAGAATATGATTAAAGAGATTGGACATTGAAGATATAGGTATGGTTGGATTTTATCTCTGCACTGAAGAGTTCTAGGGTGACATCACTAAGTTTGAGAAAAAAATTCCTGAGGAAAAGCAGGAACATTTGCTCTAAAGTTAAGTCTTAGTTTCCTTTGACCTACTCTAATTCTGCTGTGTTCACAAAATTGAATCCTTTCTTTGGTGAGGGCAATGTGTCCCATAACTTACATTCAATTGTTATCTCATTAAATGAGATAGTTATCTCATTAAATGAGATAGTCATAGAGTCCCAGTACTTGGAACCCTTTGAATTTCTTACACTTAATTAAATCAGGGTTGGACTTAATCCATACTTAGCATAACAAACGTGTATATACACTGTCTTTTTGTCTGTCTGTGTGTGTGTGTGTGTGTGTCCAGGGTGCTGAGGGAGAAAATGTGCTGGGGTGGGGAGGAGCACAAACAATTTCTGAAATGATTTCACATCAGATGATCCTTTGGCTCCTGATGTTGCTGTGTCATTGGAGGGTACTTAAAAAGGGGATAAGGTAAAAATTGATTATAAATTGATGTAATTCAATACTTCTGAAAAATGTACCTTGAATGAGACAAAAGAGGAGAGGGTACTTGTTGACTCTGCAGCAGTGTTGCTTTTCAAACAATCAAGCAATCAATACATCAATTTGTGAAGGTACATTGATAATATTTTGAGGTTATCAAGCAATCAAACAATCAAAATGTGATTGATGATAATTAACTAATTCATAGTACTTGAAAGATAAATAACACCATGTGAAGAGGCAAAAACATTTATGATTTTAGAGGGAAAGAAGGGAGATTGTGAATATTGGGTAAATTCTATTTAATGGATCTGGCTCAGAAATCAAGTACATTATAAATTTCAAAATAGATGATTTGACTATATTAAATTTAAAAAGTTTTAAGCTAATAAAACCAATGCTGTGAAGATTAGAAGAAAAACAAAGAGTTGGAAAAATATTTTTCACAGAAAGGGTTTCTGATAAAGGTCTCATTTCTAAAATAAATAAAGAAGTGAATCAAATTCATAAGGTTTCATGTCATTCCCCAATTGTTACTTAGTTAAAGGAGATGAAGAGTTAGTTTTCTTTTTTTTAAACATTTGTAATCAGCACTTTAAAAAAAAAAATTTTGGCATGGCAATTGGATAAAGTGACTTTCCCAAGGTCACACAGCTAGGTAATTTTTAAGTATCTGAGGTCAGATTTGAACTCATGTCCTCCTGACTTTAGGGCCAGTGAGAAATTGGAAACTTAATGCATTTTTATGGAATTTGTGAACTGATTCAACTATTCAGATAAGCAATTTGAAACTATACCCAAAGTGTATTAGAAATGATCATACCCTTTGATCCAGCAATACAAATATTAGTCTTATATCCAAAAGAAAACACAATAAATATAAAGTCTCATATTTTCAAAAATATTTATAGCAGATCTTTTTGCAGTGGCAAGGAATTGGAAATTGAGAAAGTGCTCATCACCTGGGGAAAAGCTGAACAAGTTTTGGCATATGTCTCTTATGGAGTATTATTGTTCTATAAGAAATCATGAGATTTTGGACTCTTGTGAAGCATAGAAAGAATTACACAACCTGTTGCTGTGTGAAGAGAGCAGACTCAAGAGAACTTTAAACAATAGTATAAGTTGACCAATTGTGAGGGTGTCACCTTCTCTGAGCAGTTCTAGGCCAACCCTGGGAGACCTGTTATGGAAAATACCACTGACATCTAGAGGAAAGCAAAACAAAACAAAACAAAACAAACAAACAAAAAAAAAAAACCTGACCAAATCTGAAGGGTTACTATGTTCACTTTTTTAAAAGCTTTTCTTACATTTTTCCTTCTTATCCTCTGGATTTTGTTCTTTGACTCTTGGTCATAATTCTTGATAGATAAAAATAACTTACGTGTAGACATGTTAAATACAGATGAACAAGTGCAACTTTTGCTAGACTGCTTCTGGGAGTTCAGGTGTGGTAAGGGTGTGTGATGAAAATGCATAACATAAATATGCAAGTGGATGAACAATGAAAATTTTCATAACTTTCATAACAAATATAATAAAACTCAATAAAAAATTATAGAGTTTGGGAAATAATGGAGTTTTCCTTAAAACGAAGAGCAGTCTCTATCTACAACAATCAGCAAACATTATGTACAATAGAGATTACCTAGTTTCATTCACAATAAGATTCTGGTGAAACAGGATTATCCATTTACAACAATAATATTCTTTATTTTATTATAAATATTAGCTTTACCAATAAAAGAAACAAAGAAACTGAAGGAATTGTAATAGACAATGAGGAAACAAATTTTATTCTTTACATATGATATGCTGATACCCTAGAAAATCCTAGAAAATCAAAAATAAATCAAAACTATTTAAACTTCAGACCAAGATGGAGGAGAGAAGCAAGGCACTGTGCTAAGGTCTCCTGACTTTCACTAAGAGTCAGTATAGATCAAGTCTCTTAAAAGAATTCAAATCCACAAAATCCAGAAAGAGCAAAGGAGAAGAACATCTACAACAAGGTCTGTCTCAGAGGAAAATGAATGAACTAGGGGCAGAGAGAAGAGAGCCAGCTCAGGAGTAGCAGGGTGAGACCCAGGACTAACATCAGAACATCCCTTGAAGCTTTGGCTTTGTGAGCAAGCAGGAGAACAGTGCAGCGGGTGGGAAAGCTCCAATGTGGTGGTTAGACATCAGTCTGGTCAACTTCCCAGAGAAAACACAATAAAAACTGCCCCACCCTTCCCAGGGTCACCTCTGGACAGCAGACCTCTCTCTGAGTGAATAATAAGATTAACTAAATAGCCCTAGGATCCTGCACAAATTGGTCAAGGATAATTCAGACTCTGCTACTCCCCCCACCCCTTCAGGCCTAAGGTGAGGGTCACAAATCAAGTTCATATATACTAAAGAGAAAGCATCTAGCACACTCTACTGGCCTGCCCACTTGGAGGTACTAAACCCAGTGGACAAAGCCTCTAGGGTTTTCAAAACCAAAAGCCTGTGAACCAGTCCCCTGACCGCCCCCCCCAACACAAGACCCTAGGAAAAAAGAAGAAAGACCAGTGTAAAGATGGCTTCATCGAAAGCTACCTCAAAGACAAAGACCCTAACTCAGAGAGAGCTAGAACTTTTGAGGAGAGTATGAATTGTCCCCAACCCAGAAATATTTCTTAAAAGAAATCAAGAAGTAGTTTAAAAATCTATTGAAAAAATTGTGAAAATAAACTCAAGAGAAAATTAACACCTTGCAAGAAGAAAACATATTCTTTGAAAATACAATTGGATAAATGCAAAAAGAAAATACTTTTCTCACAACATCAATTGGACAAATGCAAAAAGAAAATAATTCTCTCAAAAGCACAATTTGGCAAATGGAAAACACCTTCAGAAACAGAATTGGCCAATTGCACAAGGAGTTGTAAATGTCAATGAAGAAAATTCTTCTCTAAAGAAACAATGAAATCTGTGGAAACTAATGACTTCATGAGACAAGAAACTATTAAACAAAACCAAATAAATGAAAAAATAGAAGAAAATCTAAAATGTCTCTTTGGCAAAACCACTGACATCTAAAACAGATCCAGAAGAGACATTTTAAGAATCACTGGACTTGCTCAAAATATTGAAGAGAGGGGGCGGCTAGGTGGCACAGTGAATAAAGTACCACCCTGGAGTCAGGAGTACCTGGTCTCAGACACTTAATAATTACCTAGCTGTGTGGCCTTGGGCAAGCCATTTAACCACATCTGCCTTGCAAAAAAAAACCTAAAAAAATATTGAAGAGGAAAAAAGCCTGGATACAATATAACATGAGTTAGTGATGGAAAATTTCTCTGACAGTACAGAAACAGAGGAAAAAACAATTATTGAAAGAATACATCTATCTCTTCCTAAAAGGGATCCCAAAATGAAAACACCAAGGAATATTGTTGTCAAATTCCAGAGCTATTAGATAAAAGAGAACACCTTGCAAACAACCAGAAAGAAACAATTTAGATAACAAGGAGCCATAGTAAGGCTTACACAGGGCCTGGCTGCATAAACATTGAGGGATCTAAGAGCATGCAATATAATATTCCAAAGAGCAAGGGAGCTTGGAATGCAACCAAGAATTCACTATCTATAAACCTGAGCCTTTTCTTGCATGGAAAAAGATGGGTATTCAGCAAAATAGGAGGCTTCCAAACTGAAGACAAGACTAGAGCTAAATAGAAAATTTGCACTTCAAATGGGAGACTCAAGAGACTCATTAAAAGGTAAAAAGCAGGGAAAAGAAAAAAAAAAAACCTGCTATCCAATAAGATGAAACTGGCTATATGCCCAACTGGGAGAAAGATTCTCATAACTCTCCAGAACTCTAACTCTATTACAGAGAATATACTTACCCAGAATTGATAGACACTCAGGATTTATCTGTACCTCTGATAGAATCATTTAAAAACTTTATTTCCAGGGTAGTTAGATGGGGCAGTGGATAAACCACTGGCCCTGGAGTCAGGATTCAAATCTGGCCTCAGACACTTTATGATTACCTAGCTATGTGGCCTTGGGCAAGTCACTTAACCTCATTGCCTTGCAAAAAAATACCCTAAAAAAACCCTATATTTCCTTAAAAGGGGGGGGGGCAGTAAAGAGATAGGAGGATGGAGGTGATTGAATGGGATAAATCACATTACATAAAGAAGTACAAAAGAAATATTGAAATAGAAGGGAAAAAGATATAATAAAAATAAAAATAATAAAAAAGCAATTGAAGGGAAGAAAGTGTATAAGAAATGTTTGACTCTCTCATCAACTTTGGCTTAAAGTTATCATAAAGTACTCAGTTAAGTTAAGAAACTTATCTTACCTTTCAAGTATTAAAAGGGAAGGGGGGATAAGACAAACTAACAGAAGGAAGGAATGGAAGAAGGGACAAAAGGAACAGGAAAAGAAATGGAAGGATGTTGGATATAAGGGGGAAAACACACTGAAAGTGTTGGTATTCAGAAACAAAATACTGGGGATTCACAATTGAATTCTATCAAACATTTAAGGACCAATTGGTTTCAGTTCTATATAAACTCTTTGGCAAAACAGGTGAGGAAGGAACTCTGCCTAACTCTTTCTGTGACACCACTATGATGCTGATATCTAAACCAGGAAGAGGCAAAATAGAGGAATAAAATTATAGCCTAATCTACCTAATGAATATAGATGCAAAAATCTTAATTACAATCTTAGCAAAATGAGCAAAGAAAATTATCACTAGGATAATACACTATGACCAAGCAGTATTTATTCCAGGAATGTAGGGTTGGTTCAATATTAGGGAAAATGTTAGCATAATTAACTGTATCAATAGCAAATCTATCAGAATTCATATGATTATCTCAATAGATACTGAAAAAAACCTTTGACAAAATACAGCACCCATTTCTACTAAAAAATAACACACTACATAATATAGGAAAAAATGGATGGCTCCTTAGAATGATAAGTAATATCTACCTGATGCCATATACAAACATTATATGCAATGGCAATAAGCCAGAGGCATTCACAATAAGATCAGGGGTAAAACAAGGATATTCATTATCACCACTGCTACTCAATATTGTGACAGAAATATTAGAAATTCAGCAATAAGGGAAGAAAAATAACTTGAAGGAATTAGAATTTTGAAGAAAGAAACAAAGCTCTCACTTATTGCAGATGACATGATTACCTAGAGAAGTCTAAAAAGAACTCATGTAAAATATACTGGAAGCAATTAACAACTTTAGCAAAGTCACAAGATATAAAATAAATCCTCAGCATTTCTATATAGTACTAGCATACAGCAGCAAGAGCTAGAAAGAGAAATCCAATTGAAAGTTACTTCAGACAGTATAAAATACTTGTAATTCTATCTGCCAAGGCAGTCTCAGAAACTCTATAAAATCAACTACAAAATATTTCTCACACAAAAAATATGAGATTTAAATAATTGTGCAAATATCAAATTCTCATGGATAGGCCAAGCTAATATCATAAAAATGACAAATCTCCCCAAGTTAAACTACCTATTTAGTGCTCCAGCAATCAAAATTCCAAAAAAAATACCTCAATGAATTAGAAAAATGTTGTAAGTAAATTAATATGGAGAAATAAGAAGGCATGAATTTCCAGGGATTTAATGAAAAAAAGTACAAAAGGAGGTGGCTTAGCTCTAGCAGATCTAAAATTATATTATAAAGGATCAGTCATCAAAACTGTCTTTTAATGACCAAGGAATAGATTGGGTGGATCAGTGGAATAGACCAGGTGCAAAGAAGAGAGCCAGAAAATGATTAGAGTGATTTGTGTTTGATAAACTCAAGATTTCATCTTCTGGGTTAAAAACTCTCTCTTCAATAAAAACTACTGGGAAAATTAGAATTTGGTATGGCAGAAAATTGATTAGACCAGTACCTCACACCCTATACCAAGATAAATTCAAAATAGATGCAGGAATTAGACATAAAAGACAATATTATAAGCAAATTAAGCAAGGAACAAATTACCTGTCAGATCTATTGAAAGGAAAGGAGTTTATGCCCAAGATAGAAATAGAGAACATCATTAATCACAAACTAGATAATTTTTATTACATTAGTTAAAAAGCTTTTGCACAGACAAAACCACTGAAACCTAGATCAAAAGAAATGTAGTAAATTGGAAAACAATTTTTACAACTAGTATTTCTGATGAAAGACTCCTTTATAAAATATATAGGGAACTGAATCAAATTTATAAAAAAAAAAATAAACCATTTCCCAACTGACAAATGGTCAAAAGGCAATTTACAGATGTGGAAATCAAAGTAATCCATGTCAAATATTGCTCTAATTGATTACTGATTCAAGAAATGCAAATTAAAGCATCTCTGGGCTACCACCTCACACTACTCAGACTGGCCAATATCACCAGAAAGGACAATGATCAATGTTGGAAGGAATGTGGAAATATGGGACACTAATTCATTGGTGGTGGAACTTTGAACTCATCCAACCTTTATGGAGACCAATATGCAATTACACCCAAAGGGAAATAAAAATGTTCATACCCTTTGATCCAATAGTGCCACATACTGGGTCTATGCCATGAAGAGATCATGGTAAAAAGATAAAAAAAAGAAATCACTCATACAAAATTATTCATAGCAGCTCAGTTTGTGGTGGCAAAGAAATGGAAATTGACTCAATGTCCATCAATTGATAAATGGCTGGAAAACTTGAAGTAAATATAGCTTATGAAATACTATTGTTCTATTAGAAACTAGGAGGGATGGGAATTCAGAGAAGCCTGGAAGGATTTACCTGATCTGATGCTCAATGTGATGAGCAGAACCAGAAGAATATTGTACACCATGACAGCAACATGGGCTGGATGATCATTCTTCATAGACTTGCTCATTTCATCAGGGACAATAATCAAGGACAATTTTAGGCCATCTCTGATAGAGAATCCCATCTGTATCCAAAGAAAGAATTGTCGAGTTTAAACAAAGTCCAAAGACTGTTACATTTAATTTTTAAAAAATGTTATGTTATTATATAATTTTTCTATCTCTTGTATTTTAGTTTTTTGCTTTAGGATATGATTTTTATCTCAACACATTCATTAAATCGATGTATAGCATGGGAAAATGTAAAGATTATCACACTGCATTCTGTGTGGGATGGGGGAGGGAAGCAAGATTGGGGGGAATTGTTAAATTCAATAAAAAGAACAAAGAAAAAAAAGAAATAAAGAAAAATCAACAACCTTCTTAGCATCACTGATGGATAGTGATTTAAGTCTATGAAGTAGATTTTTGTTATTGTTAGAATAGAATATCTCTTCCAGCTCTAAAAAGAGAACCTATATTAAACACTGGAAAAAACTCTTGAAGCAATTTTACTAAGCTTTCAGGTTATTACAATACTTTTAAATCCTTAAAGTTTCTATATATTACCAAGAAAGCACAGCAGCAAGAGATAGAAAGTGAAATTTTATTTAAAATAATTGTAGACTTAATAAAATCCTGGGTAGGCTGCCCGCCAAGATAAACCCACAAACTATATGAAAAATAAATTACAAAACACTTTCCACACAAATAAAATCCAACCTAAATAATTCTCATGTGTAGGTCAAGATAATATAAATAAAATGACACATCTAAATGACAAATTATATTTTCAGGGCCATATCTATCAACTACCAGAATATTTTATAATAAATTTAAGTAAAAAAAGTAGCAAAATTCATCTGGAATAAGAAAGTATAAACAATATTTATATTAATTATATTATATTAATTATATTATATTAATTATATTATATTATATTAATTATATTATATTAATTATATTATATTATATTATATTATATCATATTATATTATATTATATCATATCATATCACATCATATCATGTCATGTCATGTCATATCATGTCATGTCATATCATATAATATCATATCATATAATATAATATAATATAATATAATATAATATTAATCATATCATATATCATATTATATCATATTATATTACATTATATCATATTATATCATATCATATCATATTATATTATATATAAACAATATTTATTTAATTGTTTGTTTATATAGGGGTTTTTTTGGCAAGACAATGGGTTAAGTGGCTTGCCCAAGGCAATACATCTAGGTAATTATTAAGTATCAGAACTCAGGTACTACTGACTCCAGGGCTGGTGCTCTTTCTACTGTTCCACCTAAAGGAATTATTTAAAAAATGCAAATCATTATACCAGTATACCTATATTATGCTGTGTCAAGTGGATAAGTGGCATAGATTATGTAAAAAAAATCCAGTAGTAATTGACTATGGTTTGGTAAACAAAAGATTGCAGTTTCTGGAATGATAACAAACATTTTGACACAAAGTGCTGAAAACACTGGAAAATAGAATGGCAGACACTAGGAATAGACAAACATCTCACAGCCTATGAAATATAATGTTGAAATGCATGCATGGTTTAGACATAAAAGTGTGCAAATTAATTTCAAATTGATCAGCCAATTAAGAAAACAAATTGTAGTTTACCTTTCAGAATGGAGAGGGGAGGAGAGATAATAGATAGAGAACACTTTAAAATGTGAAAAAGACAATTTTGATTATAGGGAAGCATAAATATGGGAAACAATTTTCATAGTAAGTTTATGATAAAAAACTCATTTCTGAAATATATTAAAACAATTAAATGTAAAGAATGAAAGTCATTTCCTAACTGATAAATTGTGAAGAGATATAAAGAAGCAGTTTTCAAATTAAAAAAATAATATTATGTTCATTAAAAAATGTTCTAATTCATTACTAAGTAAAGAGATGTAACTTCAAACAATTCTGAGGTAACATCTCACACCAATTAGATTGGCTCAAACGACAAAAAGGGAAAATATCAAGTTGCAGAATATTGGAACACTAATGCATTGTTATTTGAATTAATTATGTTGAGAGAGAAGAATTAAATCCAAATGGAAGAAAGAAAACTGAATTAGAGGGCAAATGATGTAATACACAAGACAACATTTTAAAAAAAAAATTAAGATAATAAGCTTTTGGTCTTTTTTTAACACCACAGTTTCTTCTCTGGATATGGATGGTATTTTCCATCAAAAGTCTTTTAAAATTCCTTTACTTATTGCACTACGGAAATGAACAAGTCTATCATAGGTGATTCTGAGTCTGCACATTTCAGTCTTTCCAGGCTTTTCTGTAATTCCATCACATACATATAACACAATATGTCCAGCCATTCCTCATTTTTTTAGGTTTTTTTGCTAGGCAAATGGGGTTAAGGGGCTTGCCCAAGGCCACACAGCTAGGTAATTATTAAGTGTTTGAGAGAGGATTTGAACCCAGTTACTCCTGACTCCAGGGCCGGTGCTTTATCCACTGCACCACCTAGCCAACCTCAGCCATTCCTCATTTGATGGGCATCTCCTTAATTTCCAATTCCTAGCCACTACAAAAAGATCTGCAATAAATATATTTATATATTATATTAAATATATTATATTATTCTGAATATAAGCCTAGTATTGTTATTGCTGGGTCAAAGGGAATGATCAGTTTTAGTTCTAAAGATAGGCTAAATGATAGGTCTAAAGAGGTTGGATCTGTAGCTTTAGGGTCTATGTAGAAGATTTATTTAAAGTTGGGTTGGGAAAAGCTCCAGGATTTTCCTAACTTCATGTTCTCATCTTGGCTCCACCACATGTGGTCTTTTAAAAAATATTAATCAAGAAAATTGAGGTTAAATGACTTGCCTAACATCACACAGCTATTAAATATAGAGTATCTGAAGCTGGATTTGAACTCAAGGCCTGATTCAAGCACTGGTGCTCCATCCACTATACCAATATCTGACTCTTCTGAAGTAAATGGACCATGGCCAAGTCATTCAATGTCTCAGAACTTTAGGCGACTTTCAAAGACCACAAATTTCAGGCAACATCTGCTCTAACAGGGTTTTCTCACCTCGTAATGCCATATTCCAGTGAAATCACAGGCCCAATAAATCCCTTTACTTCTCCTAGGATGTTAAAAAAAATCTTACTGATTTTAAGCATAAAGAACTAAAATATATCCTAGGAAATCTCTTACCAATTATTTTATAGTGGCACATATTGGGTTGTTAACACTTTTGTGTATTTTTATGCTTGCTGTCCGAAGCATCTTTGTGCAATTTTATGTTACTGAATTTTAAAATTCAGAAATAAAACAAAAAGTTATTGGATATCTCTTTTGTGGGGGAAAGAGTAGCTTCATATATAAATGACTTTTGGAGACCATTGACTGTTGGAAAGGAAAGTCCAGTGATGGCAAGGAGCTTGGTCCTTGTACACTCACTGTTCCTTGAGAGTTTTTCAGATGCTGTAAACCAAGGGTAGATGCACTGCAGTCACTTCTTTGACCAAATTAGCTGATTGAATAAATAACAATGTGACCTGTACAATAGTCCTCCAGTCACTCCTCATTCACTTCTGAGAGCTCATCACCCTCCACAGCTTTCTGTTCCTTAGGACAGGAGTCCAAGTTATCTGTCTACTGCTACCTCCAGGCACATTGTTTTGCATAAGTTACAAAGATAGTAATGAATTTATTACTGCCTTGATTACTATAACTCAAATGGATGCTTAATCACTTCTTATTCGGGCTTCTAGTCCTACAGAGTATATGATGGAAGATTTAATACTAAGACCTTCATTAGGGAGACTTAGGGTCCCACTCTGGTTTCTGGACAAAAGTGTCCTTTAAGAAATTCTTTTATCAAAAGTTACACTGAACTAAAATCCTACCTTAGTTATTAAGGTAACGTGATAATATGAGGAGGAACCTGAATAAGGGAGATCAGAGCAGAACATACTGCACCCATGAAGCCTTTCCTTTGTAATTCAGACTCCAGTCCTTGCCCAAGCCTAATATTGGATTACTCCCATTATTCAAGTCCTCTACTCACTACACACATGGTCCTAAATGGATCTCAAGAAGTCAGAGAATCAAATTAAGGAGTATTTAATAAAAATATTTATTGTTGAAACATCTGACTCTTTATGATCCTAATAGAGCAGTATGTCATTTCCTTCTTTAGCCCACATCACAAAAGTGGAAGTGAGTCAAACAAGGTTAAGTGATTTACCCAGGGTCATACAGTAAATATATGAAGCCAGATTCGAATTAAAGATGTATCTTCCTGATAACAAGTGCAATGCATGATGCATTGTCACTGAGCTGCTCTCCACTAGAAATAGCTACATCTATATCCATATCTATATCCATATCTATATCTATCTCTATCTCTAACTCTATCTCTATCTCTATCTAACCTCTATCTCTATGTATTTATCTATCTATCTATCTATCTATCTATCTATCTATCTATCTATCTATCTATCTATATATCAACATTCCTTCATTATAGCAAGTCAACATTTTCACTTTTTCCTACCTGATAGGACAGCCCTGGAATCTCTTTCAGAAAATAATTAGTGAATTTTTTGATTTTCCATTTTATTTCTAGTTTTGGGATATAATAATAATATCTAGTTTTACTTTTTTTGTCTTGGTTTTCCAATAATTCCTAAATTATTTCTTTTTGATCTGTTTTCCAAGTGACTTTTTCCCAGTGAGATATTTCATATTTTCTTTTATTTTCTTTTCATTCTGTTGATTGTTTAAATGGTTCATGATAATTATAAAGTCATTAACTTCAACAAGTGAAATTCAAAATTTTAAGTAATTTATTTTTTTCAGTGAACTTTTTACATTTGTTTTATCTGCTTTTTGATTGGTGAGGGTATTGTAATAAGTTTCAAGTTTTTTTGTACTGAAAATTTCAATATTTCAGGAGTGGGAGGTGGGGGGCAGGTGTATATCTTTGGTAGGTCACAGCTGGAACTGCAAACTGCACCAGAACTTAAAGAATTTTATTTTAGACATCCTAAGTTGTCTTGGGGTAATAAATTATCTCAAGCCCATCTTTTGTTGGTTCTGCTGCTACAGAATTTGATTGGGTGCATTATTTTATAATTGTTTTGAGTAGAATATAGGAGACATCATGAGAGTTCCTACCTTTAATCTGTCATCTCATAATATATTTTTGAAAGTGATTTAATGATCATTCTTAGCCATTATTAGAACAACAAATAATGGAACTCAGATGCTTTATTTTGCATTTCTCTAAGAAGTAATTTTTTAGAGAAATTTTTCATAAGTTTATGGATTGCTTTGTTTTCCTCATCTGTAAATTTCCTCCACATATCCTTTGACCATTTGTCAATGAGGAATAGCTTGGTTTTGTTACAAATTTGACTCAGTAAAATATATATATATATATATATATATATATATATATATATATATATATATATATATATATTAGAAATGAGTCCTTTTTCAGAAATACTGAATGTAAACATTGTTTCACAGTTTACTACATTTCTGTAGATATTGGTTATAATGGTTTCATCTGTGTAAAAGCTTTTAAATTTAACGTAATAAACATTATCTAGTTTGTAAAAGTTTTTAAATTTAATGTAATCAACATTATCTAGTTTGTGTTAATGATGTTCTCCCTTTCTTCCTTGATCATAAACTATTTTCCTTTCCATAGATCTAACAGATAAACTATTCCTGGATCTCCTAGTTTGCTAGTAATATTGTCTTTTATGTCTAAATCCTGTATTCATTTTGAACTTATCTTGGTATAGGGTGTGAGGTGTTGGTCTAATCCAAGTTTCTGCCACACTAAATTCTAATTTTCTCAATAGTTTTGTTTATCAAAGAAATAAGTTTTATCCAAAAGCTAGACTTTTTAGGTTTATCAAACAGCACATTACTATAATCATTTCCTGCTATTACACCATCTATTCCATTCACCCACCACCCTATTTTTTAGCCTATACCAGACAGTTTTGTTGACTTATGCTTTATAATTTAATTTTAGATCTGACAGGGCTAATCCACTTACTTTTGCACTTTTTTTCATTAAATCCCCTTGAAATTCATGACTTTTTATTTTTTATATGAATTTACTTGAAATTTTTTTTTCTATTTCATTAAAGTACTCTTTTGGAATTTTGATTGTTAGGGAACTAAATAAATATTTTAATTTACATAGAATTGTCATTTTTAATTATCTTACCTCAGCCTATCCTTGAACAGTTGATATTTGGCCAATTTTTAAAATCTGATTATATTTGAGAGAGAAGTGTTTCGTATTTGTTTTCATAGAGTTTCTGACTCTGGCTTGGTGGAAGATTTCTAAGTATTTTATGTTGTCTGAAGTTACTTTGAATGGGATTTCTCTTTCTAGCTTTTGACATTGTAACTTGTTAGTACTATCTCAAAATGCTGAGGATTTATGAAGGTTTGTTTTATAGCCTGTGGCTTTGCTAAGGTTGAAAATTATTTTTAGTAGTTCTTATATGACTTTTTTAGGATTCTCTAGGTATAGCATCAAGTCATCTGCAAAGTATGAGAGTTTTGTTACTTCCTTCCCAATTCTAATTCCTTCAATTTCTTTTGCTTCTCTTATTCCTGAAGCTGACATTTCTAACACAGTACTGAAAAGTAGTTGTGATAATAGGCATCCTTGTTTATCCCATGATCTCATTGGGAATGTCTCTGGTTTATCCCCTTTGAATGTAATGTTTGTAGATGGTTTTAGATAGATACTGCTTATCTTTATAAGGAACAATTCATTTATTTCTATGCTCTCTAGTGTTTTTAGTAGGAAAGGGTGTTAAATTATTTCAAAGGCTTTTTCAGCATCTATTGAGATAATCATATGATGTACAATAGGTTGTCATTGATATAGTTGATTAAATTAAGAGTTTTCTTATTATTGAACCAACCCTGAATTCTTGGGGAAAAAAAATCCTGCTTAGTCATAGTGTATTATTTTAGTGATAACTTGCTGTATTCACTTTACAAAGATTTTCTTTAAGAGTTTTTCATCTATATTTATTAGGGACATTTGTCTATAATTTTCTTTCTGTGTTTTGACTCTTACTGGTTTAGGTTTCAGCACCATATTGGTGTCAGAGAAAGAGTTATGCAGAGTTCTGTCCTCACCTATTTTCCCAAAGAGTTTATATAGAATTGGAACCAATTGTTCCTTAAGTTCTTGATAATGTTGTGTATCCATCTGGAACTGGAGCTTTTTGCATAGGGTGCTCAATAATGGCTTCCTGATTTTGTTTTTTCTGAGACAGAGTTACTTAAGAATTTCATTTCCTCTTAATTTAACCTGGGTAATATATTTTTGTAACTATTCATCCATTTCACTTAGATTATCAAATTTATTGGCATATAATTGGGCAAAATAATTCAGCATTGTTACTTTAATTTCCTCCCCAATGATGGTCAGTTTACCTATGTAATTTATGATATTGGTAATTGGTACTTTTTTAATCACATTAGCAAGAGATTTATAAATTTCATGGGTTTTTTAATAAAAACCAACTCGATTTCATTTATTAATTCAATAGTTTTCCTGCTTTGGATTTATTTAATTTCTCATTTAATTTCTAGAATTTTAATTTGATATTGAATTGCAGTTTTTTAATTTGTTCTATCTCTAACTTTTTTATTGCATGTTTAGTTCACTAATTTCCTCTTTCTCCAATTTATTCATGTAAGCATTTAAAGATATAGCATATCCCCTGACACCTGGCTTGACTATATCCCATAAGTTTTGGTATGTTGTCTCCTCATTGTCATTATCTCCGATGAAATGATTAATTTTTCTATATTTTATTGTTTGCTGCACTCATTCTTCAAAATGAGGTTATTTATTTTCCAATTAGTTTTAGGTCTATCTCTTCAAGGCCTATTATTGCATGTGATTTTTATTGCATTAGGATCTGAGAAGCATGTATTCAGTATTTCTTCATTTCTGCATTTGATTATTAGGGTTTTATGCCATAGTAGATTGTCAATTTTTGTGTAAGTGCCATATACTGCAGGAAAAAATGTATATTCCTTTCTATCCCCATTCAACTTTCCCAAAAGGACAATAATGTTTTGGTTTTTCTATCATTCTATTTGCCTCTTTAACTTATTTCTTGTTATTTTATGGTTAGATTTATCTAAATCTGAGAGCGCCAGGTTGAGGTCTCCTTACAGTAAAGTTTTGCTTTTTATGTCTTCCTGTAATTCATTCAACTTCTCCTCTAAAAATTTGGATGCTTATACCATTTGATACATACATATTTAGTATTGAAATAGCTTCATTTTCTACGGTACCTTTTAGGAGGATATAGTTTTCTTCTTTGTATCTTTAAATGAGATCAATTTTTACAGGTGCTTTGTCTGGGATACCCCTGCTTTTTTTACTTCAACTGAAGGAAAACCTATTTTGCCCCAACCTTTTACCTTTAATTATTATGGGAGACCCTCAGGTACTTTGTCCCTAAAGCTTGACTTTCCATCTCAGCAACAAAGAGCTTGTTATTTTCCATTTTAGCTCCTGCAGTGTTCTAACATTGTGTTTACAAAACCCCCTTCTGCCCCCATACCAACAGCTGTACCTGCAAAGAATTTGCTGCCATATGATTTCTCTGCTTAGCTCTGTCTCCCATATGTGTGGTTTCCCCTTTCTCACTGGGCAAAGAGTCCCTTTGATTGGGGTGGAAAGTCCCCAAGTGAAATAGTGACCACGTGTAAAATTACATTGTGTGAAGGTGTAAACAAGGATGTGGTTTTCCAGCATAAAGACTTTGAAATTCTGATTGACTTGCCTAAATTCTGGCAGCTGTTAACATAATCTGTATGTATCTCTCTGCTTCAAATGAATTTCTTGTAAGTAGCGTGTTGTAGTCTTCTGATTTTGAATCCATTCTGCTATTTGTTTACATTTTATGGTCAAGTTCATCTCATTCACATTCAAAGTTATAATTATTAACTCTTTATTGTCTTCCATGCTATCTTACCTCTGTTTATATTTTCCCCTTTTTTACACTTTATCCATATTTTCCAGTATTTTGTTTCTGAATATCACCACCTTCAGTGTGTTTTCCTCCTTGTATCCATCCCCTCCCCCCTTTGCCCCTTTTCCTTTGCTCCTTCTTCCTTCCCTTCCTTCTGTTGGTTCCTCCTTTACTTCCCCCTTCCCCTTTTCCTCTTAATAATGGAAAGGTAAAATGAGTTTCTCAATTTAAATGAGTATGTGTATGTTAACTTTAGGCCTAATCTGATGAGAGTAAGTTTCAGGTGGTTCTTACCTTCTCACTTCTACACTTTATTGCAATAGGTCCTTTGTACCTCTTTATGCAATGTAATTCATCCCATTCAATCTGCTCCATCTTCCTGTCTCTTCACTATCTCTCAATTTTTAATGAGATATTGTTTTTAAATCATTCTTTCAGAGTCACTGGAAAGTCATGAGTGTCCATCACTTCTGGCTAAGTATATTCTCTCTAATAAAGTTTCAGATCATGATAGTTGCAAGAATCTTTCTCCCAGGTGGGGAATATGGCCAATTCCATCTTATTTGATAGCTCTTTTTTCTTTACCTTTTTAAAAAATCATTTTATGTATCTCTTGAATCTCCTGTTTGATGACCAATTTTTTTTTTTATTTAACTCTGGTCTTTTCATCCACAAGTGTTGGAAATCTCCTATTTTGTTAAATGCTCATCTTTTCCCCTGCAAGAAAAGGTTCAAGTTTCCAGACAGTGAACTCTTGGCTACATTCCAAGCTCCCTTTTTCTTTGGAATATTTCATTGAATGCCCTTTGGTACCTTAATGTTGATGCAGACAGGTACTGTGTAATCCTTACTGTGACTCCTTTTATCTAAATTGTTTATTTCTGGCTGCTTGCAGGATTTTCTCTTTTATATGATAGTTCTGGAATTTGGCCAGAATATTCCTTGGTATTTTCATTTTGAGATCCCTTTCAGTATGGGATTGATGTATTCTTTCAATAACTATTTTGCCTTCTGTTCCCAAGATATTAGGGCAGTTTTTCATCACTAAATTCCTTAATTTTAAGTCAAGGCCTTTTTTTTTCATTGTCAATGTTATGAGGAATTTAAATGATTCTTAGGTTGTCTCTTCTGGGTCTATTCTGGAGGTCAGTGGTCTTGCCAGTGAGGCATTTTACATTTTCTTTTCATTTTGTATTTTTTGAGGTTTTTTTTTAACAGATTCTTGTCATTTCATGAAGTCAATAGTGTCCACAGATTCCATTCTTTTTAGTTTTTTTTTTTTTTTTGCAAGGGAATAGAGTTAAGCGGCTTCCACAAAGCTAGGCAATTATTAAGTGTCTGAGGCTAGATTTGAAAGAAGGTCCTGTCTCCAAGGCTACTCCTCTAACCATTCCAACCATCTACCCTCCCTCATTCTATTTTTTAGAGAATAATTTTCCTGAATTATCCTTGAATAATGTGGCTGTGCCCTGGGGCTAGGGAGTTAATCTCCCTATTCAGCTGGGAGAATTCTGTTACTCACAACTGAGCCTGGGAGTGTGTGGGGGGGGGGGTGAGGGGGGGCTGTTACAGTGTTGATCTGGAAAGAGGTCCTTCCTGAAACTATGGAGCTCATGGCCCTGAGCCAGGTGAATCAATGTCCAGCTTCAATCTGCCATTTTCTTTGCTGGAATTCATCCTCCAGTCTGACTGGGGCTCCTCAGACCTTCACTCCTATGACCAAAGACTTTGTGGTCTTGGATCTTGACTCCCATAGTCTAAGCCACTGAGGTTGATCTTAGGTTATTCTCATTCTTACCCTGTCCCCACTGGCTCTCTGCTCTCCATCCCAGCTTACCCACAGTCCCTGAGACAGACCTTTCATTAGATGATGTTCTCCTAGCTTCTCTTTATGGGATTTGTCTATAAGATTTCTGTTAAGAAGTTTTTTTCATATTATTTCTGAAGGGAAATAAGGAGACCTTAGCACAGTGCCTCTCTTCTCTCTGTCATCTTGTCCAGAATTGCTTGAATTCATTTTTGAAAGAGGAGAAGGATTTCCCCATGAAAAGAGATGGAAATAATTGATTCCAAGCATAGCAGTGGCCTAGACAAACACACAGATATGTAAGAAGCAAGAACTACATTCAATATTTATTATGTGATAGTTTTGAGTAAAAAAGCTTTTTAGTTACTGTAAATAGAGAAGAGAAAAGAAATGATCCATGCCCTCAATTACTTTTCTTTTTAACTAAGGAAAATAATGTTGATGTATAAGAAAATGAGAGTCATCTTGAGCAAATAATCATTCTAAAACCGACTCTGTTGAAAATATATGAGAATATAGAAATATAGAAAATATGTTAGGAAAATATTAGTTGGAGATTTTAAGTCATTTAATATGTTCTAATATATTGAACATTTTCTGAAAGTAAAGATTTGTATTTCAAACATGGCTAACAATTTAACAGATTTATTAGAGAGAATTGTCTGCATAGGAATTCGTCCAGTACATATATATATATATATATATATATATATATATATATATATGTTGATATTATTGTGGTTGATATATATTTAAACTATATATCTAGTTAGCTAGCTATTTATATGAATAACATGTTAAAGATAAAAAATAAAAATAATGGTGATAATTTGAGATTTTTCTGTGACAATCTATAATTGTTATGTGAGAATTCAGTAGATGATGGATAATCTCCTAGTTAAAAGGTGTTTATTGTATAATACAATGGACTAGAAGGAGGAGTCTCTAGCCAAGAGGTATCTGAAATACATTCTTTATAAAGGAATAGAACAGAAATGATTTTCATACCAGAGGATATGGGTCTGAAGCCCCCAAAATTAGTGTCATCAGAGAGACAGACTTAGTTGAGTACTGGAACATTCTTGTGATGATTTTTGTATGTCATGGAATACTCCAGATGCTAAGGGAATTGGTTGTTTTTTGCTTGGGTTTAGAAGACAACCTTCTTCAGTATATTCTGATAACAGGGAGATAGGAGAGATGCTCAGAGTAGATATGTATTTTGGGGAGGGTGCTTGTTATTTGGGATCCCATCAAGATTATAATTGGTATTTAGTTCTCTTAAACTGGATGCAGTTGGAGGTGTAATTATATGAAATTAATATTTTGCATCATGGTACTTTTAATTGCTTTCTGTTCTGTGTCTGATTCAAGATGTGATCAGCAAAGGTAGTGCTATTAGTTCAATGCTTTTTTGAAGCCAGGAAGTCCAGTGGACATTTAGAGCCTAAAGTGACAGATATATTGGATGAAAAGCTGAATGGGCAACTTTTTCAGTGCGTTCTGAAGTTGGACTCCTTCTG
Source organism: Macrotis lagotis (assembly GCF_037893015.1). NCBI lineage: Eukaryota > Metazoa > Chordata > Mammalia > Peramelemorphia > Peramelidae > Macrotis > Macrotis lagotis. The sequence goes on along the minus strand of NC_133663.1, from coordinate 109,011,865 downwards.
ACTTGATTTAACAAATGTCACATTCTAATAATGTCTCACTGAATAGATCTAAAATTTTGTTTAAGGCATTGACCACATGACTTCTGCCTGGAAAATGGCATTCATTTATACTTAAAAGGATTTCTCCTTTCTTCTCCTGGGTCTTTATAGTAAAGAACTACAAGCAAATCTGATGAAGAAAATTTTAGTCAATTAGAAATTAATAGCCAAATAGGCTGGTGTGTAGGTTTGACATCTGCTTTTGGCTCTATGCTCTGAAAAGTATTAAGATTCCTGGATTTTTTATATTATAAGGTATATTTAGGTAAGATAAATAAAAAGAAAGTTTTTGTAATGTCAAGTTATGATTCTGTGAAATAGCAATTTCAATTTCTGCTTTAAGGAATGGAATGTGAGTCAATTAATATATCAGGAGAAGAATAAACCATGGTATATTGAGAATTATTTTGTGAAGAGAATTTCATTTGAGCTAAAGATGCTTTAGTTATTATTTTTAGAAGCAAAAATTTAAGACTATAAGTCACTTTCTAGACACTGTACTAAGATAAACATCTAGTATAGGTTATAAAATCAGATTAATTAATCTGGAAACTTTCATTGAATTCACTAGTGCAGTAAATAGAATTATGGAAGTTTTATTTTGCTATAGTGGAGTAAATACACACACACACACAAACACACACACACACACACACAGACACACACACACCCCCCTATTTGATAATAGACTTTGAGAACAGTAGTCTGGCTTCTCTTGTTTGATAAGTACTCAACTAAAGAGATAGTAGAGTTACTTAGAAGACCTTGCATACTAAGACATTAGTTCATTAAAGAGAAGGTCATTAGAAATCTTCTTTTGATATCCTTATCATCTGGATGGTGAGGTAATATTCTATGAAAACATTTTATTCTGCTCTTTGTTGCTGGGTAGATTTTTCACATAAAGATTGTTACTCAGAAAACCTTAACCAATCAGGTTGGAAGAGAGGGCACTAGGGAGGTGCAAAATATGCTAGGCCAAAAATCTTGCTTAACTGTCACCTCAGGGCAGTTCCTTGAACTTCACTACCTTTGTGACTCTTGGAGTATGCCTTTTCCTCCAAATTTCTCTGAAAATAAACTCTCCTTTTTTGCTCGGTGGAGTTTCTATATTTTTAAGTGTATTTTTATCCCACACAACCTGAACTGGAGAGGACTTTTTGGAACAGACTCTGAAGTTTCATAAAGATATTGGATGTCTCCAAGGGACTTCTCCCAGTGGACAGTTCATTTATGTGTATGCGTGGTCTGGTCAGGGGGATCTGCTCCTTTGATATTTGTAACTTTCCTCTTAATTCTGTAGGTGTGCTGTCAACTAATTACGTCCCTTCCCTGTAGATAAATATCATGTTTGCTGTATGTCCATTGCCAAGAAGGGAAAAGAAGGTTACATGAAGAAAATGAATGTGAATGGACTTATTCAAGGGAAGATCAAGTACCTCAGCTAGATTGTGCATAATATGTTAGCAAATGGAATAGTACTTACATTCAGCATAACAATGAGAATTGGTTCCTATACATTGATTCATATTCAGAACCCATAAGATATAAGCAATGATGTGTATATAGGCTGGGGATGTCCCTCAAGAAAAAAATGTTGCCAAAAGTTTTAATGAAATTATCTTATTCCCCTTATGACTTCCTTAAATGATAAAACTAATAATAAGAATAGTCCAAGATTCTGCTTGATTATGATAGAAAGAAAAGGAATAATCAAGCTAATGGTTCTGAAGAATCAGAATTGGGTACCAATCTGAAGATCACCCTAATGACCATTCATAGGAAATCAAGCACTGGTGTGTGGAGCCTTCAATTTGTAATAAATAAAAAGAGGGCTTGTGAGAGGTAATTCCCTAGAAGTGAAGCTTCCTCAAAAAGGGTTAATAATAATAGTAATAATAATGACACTAATAATAATAATAATAATAATAATTACTATTATTATTCTATTGGAATGTATTCTTCTGTAAAACAATACCTGTAAAAACATGTTTTTTTCAAACTATTACAAAAGCATGTTTTTTCAAACATCCTGTGCTGAGCTTGAAGCTCCCAGTTATCTTGCTGTAAATATGTAAAACTATGTTTGTTTTTTCCTTCCTCTTATTAAAACTCTGTTGCTTCCTTCCTGTTATTGAAAATAATGCCTGTAGCCAGTTTACAAAAACATGTTTTTCAAAGCACTATGTACCTTTGTTTTTTGTTTTTATTGATGAAGATTTCTGTGAATAGATTGTGCCTCCTGAAACACAACCAATGGGATAAGGAAGTTATGGAGGAGTTTGCTTTATCATGTAAATAAACTCTTGCTTCTTGTAGTCACTTTACTCCCTAGTCCATGCAACTAGTACCATGAGAGGGCTACCACCTTCTCTTGAGAATGCAATACATAGCTTTTTGCTTTCCAGTTATCTAAATCTTTTATTTTTTTTTCTTTTTTGTGTTGTGGTCTTTGTACCAAATGTAATTTTTGAATAGTAGATTCTGCAACATACATAAATAACTGGGTAAATGTAATTTGTTAATGGGTAGGTCAAGCTAATATAATAAAAATTACAATTCTACCTAATTTTACTTATATATTTATTACCATAATAATCAAATTTCCTAAAAAAATTCTTCAGTGAGTAAAAACATCAATATCCAGGGAATTAATGAAAAAAAAAATGAATTTGAAGTTGACCGAACCATACACAATCTAAAGTTATATTATAAGAAATCAAAACTTAGGAACTTGTTAAGAAATAGTGGTTAATTAGTAGAATAGATTAAGTGAAAAATAAATTGCAGGTTCTGCGATAACTCACTTGTGGATAAAAACTGATAGGAAAACTGGAAGATTATTATCTAACAGAAAGTAGGGATAATCAATATCTCACACCCTATACCAAGATGAGGTCAAAATTGGTGCAGAATTTAGTTTTAAAAGGTAATACATACATGAGTTCAAACCTGGCCTCAGACACTCATTAATTACCTACCTGTGTGGCCTTGGGCAAGCCAGTTAACCCCATTTGCCTTGCAAAAATCTAAAAAAAAAAAAGGTAATATAAGAAACATCTTCAAAGAACAAAGAATAGTTTATCTGCCTTAAATATGGAAAGGGGAGCAGTTAGTGACCAAAGAAGAGATAGAGAACATAAAAAAAAAAAACAACCATTTTAATTTAAGTAAAACAAAACCACCGAAACCAAGATTAAAGGGAATGTTGTAAGCAGAGGAACAATCTTTACAACTAATGTCTCTGAGAAAGGACTCATTTCAAAATATATGAAGAACTGAATAAAATTATTTTTTTGTTTGTTTGCTTATTTATTTATTTATTTATTTATTTATTTATTTTGAATCCAATAACCTTTCCCCCAGTCTTGCTCCCACCCACACACACAGAAGGCAATCCTAGTATTTACATTATTTCCACGATAAACATTGATCTAAGATGAATGTAATGAGAAAGCAATCATATGCTAAAGGTAACAGTCTTTGGTCTCTTTTCAAACTCCACATTTCTTTATACATTGCTAAAATGGTCTTGTTTAACAGCAAACATAATACCCCCTCCTCCACAAAAAAAAATATAGAATCTCATGAGAAAGAAAAGAAAATAAAAGAAAGAAAAATATGTGTTTCAGTCTCTGTTCTGATGCCATCAGCTCTATCTCAGGTGGATCGAATTCTTCATCATAAGTCCATCAAAGAAGCCACCTCCATACTTTTCCACAGTTGCCATCTCTGACAGTAAGTCCCTCCATCCATTTCTCCCTACTACCATATACTATATTTTCTCTCTCCCTTCACCCCTTCTCTCTTCCAAAATGTGATGTAGGGTAGCCAAGTGGTGCAGCAGACAAAGCACCAGCCCTGGGGCCAAGAGGTACCCAAGTCCTCATACCACCCCAGGGACCCAGCAAGCAGCTGGCCCCATGGTCTTGGACAGGCCACCCAATCCCAGCACCTTGCAAAAAAGAAAAAGAAAATATGTTATAGCTGACTATTCTTTCCCATGATCTAACCTCTCCTCCATCATTCACAACCCCCTCCCCTCACCCTGTCCCCCTTCTCTCCTCCTTACTCCATATGTCTATACTTGATTGCATGTGTATGCTATTTCTTATCTGAGCCATTGTAGATAAGAGGGAATTCATTCTCCCTTGCCTTCCCCCTTCCATATCTTTGAAAAAGCTCATTGCAAAAAACTGTCTTTTATATGAAGCATCTTAGCCTATTCCACCTCTCCTTTCTCTTACTCACAGTACATTTCCCTTATAGCCATTGACACCATTTTTACAATATCATATATCTTCAAATTCAGCTCTCTTCTGTGATTCATCTATAAAAGCTCCTTCTACCTGTTCTACCTAATGAGGAGGCTCATATTAACATTATCAGTATCATTTTACTATGCAAGAACACATACAATCCATCTTTATTATGTCCTTCATAATTTATCCTTCTCTTCCACTCTCCATGCTCCTCCTGAGTCCTGTATTTGAAGGTCAAACTTTCTGTTCAGCTCTGGTTATTTCAACAGGAACATTTAAAAATTTCCCTTTTTCATTGAAAAATCCATCTTTTCCCCAGGAAGAGAATGTTCAGTTTTCTCAGTTGCATCCAAGCTCTTTTGCCTTCTGGAATATTATATTCCCACCCCAGGAGCCCTTAGTATAGTTGCTGCTAAATCCCATGTGATCCTAACTGCAGCTCCACAATTTTTGAATTGTGACCTTCTGGCTGCTTGTAATATTTTCTCTTTGACTTGGGACTTCTGGAACTTGCTATAATGTTACTGTTTTTTTTTCTCTTTCTGGGGGAAATCAGTGGATTCTCTCAATTTCTGTTTTTGCCCTCTGCTTCTAAGATGTCAGGGAAATTTTCTGTAGGAATTCTTCAAAAATGAGGTCAAGGTTCTTTTCCTGATCATGACTTTCAGGTAAACCAATAGTTTTTAAATTATTTTTTCCTGAATCTGTTTTCCAGATGAGTTGTTTTTCAATGAGATGTTTCACATTTTCTTCTAATTTTTGATTCTTTTGGTATTGAAGCATTGTATCTTGATTTCTCATAAAGTCATCAGCTTACTTTAGCTCCATTCTCCATCTGAAGGATTTGTTTTCCTCATAGTTTTCTTATCTTCTTTTCCATCTGTCCAATTTTGCTTTTTAAAGCATCTTTCTCAATAACTTTTTGAACTGTTTTATCCATTTGACTTAAGCTGGTTTTTAACATGTCATTTTATTCAACATTTTTTTTGGATCTCCTTGACTAAGCTGCTGACTTCATTTTTTTTTCCTGCATATCTTCCATTTCTTTCCCCCATTTTTCTTCTATCTCCCTTACTTGATTTTTCAAAATCTTTTTTGAGCTCTATCATAGCCTGAGCCCAACTTCCATTTTTCTTGGAGTCTTTAGATGTAGACACTTGTACTTCCTCATCTTCATATTGCCTATTTTTATCCCCCTTGGGATCATAGACAAAGTATTTGCCAATGGTCCAGTTTTACTTTTCTCTCTGTTTACTCATTTCCCCAGCCTGTGCATGGTTTTGGGGTGCTTCTTGAGCTTTTGGAATTATTGGGACACCCCCCCCAAGGGATTTCAAAGTGGTTAAGCTTTGACTGCTCTCCTGGTTTGTGAATGACCACAAGAGCACCCCTCTGCCATGGCCCTGAGGGGAGGGTCCTTATTCTATGCGGGGGCCTAGACTGTGACCAGGACCTGAATGCAGTCCGGTCCCCAGAGTCCTGATGCAGGGCCAGAGGACAGACCTTGGAATTGTGTCTTACTCCCTTACCTTCGATGGGCTGAGCACTCAGGGCATAATTGCCAGGAGTCTCCTGCTTGCTGGTATTTGTTTCTGTTTCCCTGGATCTGGGCATGCTGATGACTGCAACTGCCCTGAGGGCCTAGGCTTTGGGAACTCTCTGTCAGAGTGCTACCAGTTCATTCTCCACGTTTTGCCCAGTGCTCCCCAGGATGTAGGACAGGAAACTGCTTCTGCTGCCAAGAGCTGCAGCTCCCAGGCACTCTGAGAATGTTCCCAGGAGGCTGAAGTTACTTCACTTGGCAGGCCACCTCTGTAACCCTGTGGAATGGAGTTTTTCCACTGTTTTCCAGATTACCTTGAACTGGAGAATTGGCTCACTGGATCTTTCTGTGGGTTCTATATCTCAAAATTTTGGTTAGAGTCATAATTTTATTATTTATGAAATATTTTTGAGAGAGCACCTAAGAAAGGCCCTTCTCTTTCCACCATCTTGGCTCTGCCCCATTTCAGTCAAATTTATGAAAAAACAAACAAATCTTTTCTAATTGACAAAATAATCAAAGGATATGGAAAAGAAATTCTCAGGTGAAGAAATCAAAGCTATCTATAGTCAAATGAAAAAATTGATCTAAATCATTATCGATTGGAGAAAGGCAAATTTAAACATTTATGTTAGTACCTCACACCTATCAGATTGGCCAATATTACTAGAGAGGAAAAATAATCTATTGGAGGGGATGTAGGAAAGCTGGGACACTAATGCTTTGTTGCTGGAGTTGCTAACTGATCCGTCTTTTCTGGAGAGCAATTTGGAATTGTACACAAAGGGTAATAAAAATATAACTACCCTTTGATCCAGAAATATCACTACTGGGTCTGTAACCTGAAAAGATGATGAAAAAGGCTAAAACTCTTGTGCAAAAGCATTCAGCGCAGCTATTCTTTTGCAGTGGCAAAAATTTAAAAATTGAGGGGACACAAATCAATTGGGGAATGACTGAACAAATTGGTATATGCAATTGATGGAACAGTATAGTTCCAGAAGAAATCAGGAGAATGAGATTTTAGAAAACCTAGAAAGACTTTCATGAATCGATGCTGAGTGAAATGAGCAAAAGAACATTATACATACAAATCAACAACAACATGGGGTGAGGATCAATGATGATGGACATGTCCACTTCAACAGTACAATCATCAAAGACAACTTTAAAAAAAACTTGTGACAGAAAATATCAACCATAACCAGAGTAGGAACTGTGGAGTTAAATGATGACCAAAATTTATTATCTTCAATTTTTTAAAGTTGTTGTGTTTTATGTAAATTTTTCTCTTTAATGTTTTCTTTCTTCTGTTTGGATCTGATTCAACTCTCACAACAGGATCATTATGGATCTATGTTTATCATGATTCTAACGTGGGCCCTGTATGAGATTGTTTTCTGTCAGGGAGAGGGAAGAGGGAAGGGGGAAGGAGGGAGAAAAATTTAATACTCAAAATCTGCCAAAAAATCTGATCAGTAAAATCTCCCATTGAATGTAGTTGGAAAACCGAATAAATATTTTTACCAATAAAAAATAAAAGGAAGAGCAAGTTGCGCATGAAAGAGTTGTAATTTCCTGCATAATTATCTTTTCATTCCTAAATTTAAAAATTAAATAAAAATATTTTAAAAGGAAAAATAAAGTAAATAGTTGATGCTATAAAGATAAAGAAGTACTTTAAGAGTCTATTCCAAACCCATAGCTATAGGGAAATCGAAGTTTATAATTATGGATTGTACAATAAACATGTTTTAGATTTTTTCAATGTAATGATTGGTTATAGTGATTTTTCTCTTTTCATAATAGAGTCAAGATCTCTTGATTCAAGAAGATCTGAATTTGCATATTGCATAAGATAATTACTAATTGTGTGACCCTGGTGGGGTCATTTCATTTTCTATCTCATTTGCTTCATCTGTAAAATGATCAAGCAATATAATTTCTAATTTTGGTGATCAAATAGATAAATGGATGGATGTCTAGATAGGTAGATACATACACACATAGATACATACACAGATAAATAGATGTGTTAAATTTTTTTGGAAACCAAAGTTTATTGGAAAACTTAAAATCTTCTGTAAATCTTTTCTGACATAACTGATGATGAATGATTATGCTGATGATGATTTAGAAGCAACCAGAAGCTGGAACTTGCTTGAATAATAAGAATCATGATTATCTGTTAAAAACTTAAAGGTCAGTTCCATTTCAGAGAAGCCTCAGGATCCCATGCAACCTTATAATAACGTAGTCATTTGTTTTGGAGAGGAGGGATTTTTTTTTGCACATTTTGTTTTGTTTATTTTGCATATTTTTAAAAACAGAATTTCTATATTGATGAAACAAGGGATTGGCCGAGATAAATATAATGCTAGTCTATCAGTAAAGGCTGATTTAAAAATTAAACTTAAAATAAAGTGTGGATTTTCAAAAGTTAATGAGCTGTTTTCTAGATTAATTAGGGCTCAAATAGGAAATAGCATAGATTGTACAAACATAGTACATGACAAATGACATAGCACATGGTCTTTTAATGCACTATTAAATTGCAACTGTCCTGGGTAAAAGAAATATACACAAAGACTGTCAGGAGAACCTAAAGTCATAGATCATCTCCCCATAAATAATAGTTACCTGTCAAAACAGAACTGCAGCAGATGCAATAATTCATATTAAGTATCAGAGTTTCAATTACCTGTGCACCTGTACTGATACTGCATATTTTCTTCCTAAATTCATTAGAAGATTGCAGATGCACTTAAGACATAATGCATAGAGTCAAATAGTGATAATATATATATATATATTATATATATGTACATATATTTATATATATATATATATATATATATATATATCATCTAAGTTAAGGAGGTAATGTTTCCAGTAGCAAGCAAATGCTAAATGAAAAATGCTAAATAAAATATTACCTAATCATATGAATACACAATTTTAGTATGTAAAATATATAGTTGCAATTTCATAATTTAATGAAAGTTCATTTTAAATGCAGTGATATTATTTCATCGCTGATTTGTTCAATCCCATTATAATCTGTTTTAAAAGACCATTATAATCTATTTCATGAGAGTATCTACTGAAGCATTTGGAATATAGTTTATCATTTTTAATCATTTAAAAAACAATACCAACAATTACTATAGTAATAGCAACAGCAATTTAACTCAATGTTATTGTGAGTCACCAAGTCACAGTTCAATCACTAAATACAACTATTTTAAAGATTCAATTAACCTCAAAATGAATCTCTCTCTCTCTCTCTCTCTCTCTCTCTCTCTCTCTCTCTCTCTCTCTGTCTTTTGATATACTTAATCAGATATTTCTATTTAATTGTATCTGTTTTATATTTATCTGTTGGAATAATGGGAGACATTTAATTTATTTCACTTTTTAATAAATTAGTTTTTAACATTTTCCAAAGGATATTAACATATATGATAAAACAAGAACATGAATGGTATTAGTCTCTTGTCCCCAGAAAGGGTCATACTCTTCAATATGCTCCCCTGGTCTCTTGGAGGTGTGAATGCAAAGGTAAAGTAGATTTTCTATTGGGTCATTTCAAGCAGATTGATCAAAACCTCACTCTTCATCATCTGGCTTCTAATAAATATTAACATATATTTGAGATCTTCAACTTTAAGTAGCTCCCTATCATAATCTTTCAAAGCTTTATGACAAAACAATTACCTTGAATATCCTTTCATCTAAAAGCAGGAAAAATAAATGAAATCTAGATAGAAACAACAGCAGAGCTATTCACTTCAGGGATGAAGGGTATCAGTGAGGTAATAAAGTTCTGTAGGTTTATTATTCACTGAAGGCTTATTCCTTAATTTCTCTTTAAAACATAACCAATCAGTAATATAGAGTCATTTAAGACAAACAATTACGACAATCATTTAAAATTTCATTCAATATAAAATGATATATGAATTTAATTTCCCTTTTTTTAGACTACATCTTCCTATCTCACTCAGGCTATTTAAGTTCATCAATAACTTATAGACTTGACCTCATTAGCACTACTTCTAATTTTGTCCAGTTCTCTTCTATTTGTTCAGATTTCTGGCTCTTCTGGAAATTAATCATATTGTTTCTAGAATTAGTGTAGACTATTGACATTAGCCTTACTATAATATCTGAACTCCTGAGTTCAGTTGATTAATTTACCTTATCCTCATTAGTTAGCAAGAATTGCTGGTATGTGTCACCCCTCTCATTTGCACGAAACCTTTAAATTTTAATCATAACCAAGGCACTATATTGATCATTGAAACATAAATTACCCATAAGGAATTCATAGACTTGTGAAAAGCTAAGACACTTATATAAATGTATATAATATGTAAATGGAGCAACATTTCAGGAAAGCCAAAAATGGAATGGTTTTTCTCTAGAACTGGAGTAGGGAACCATTTTTTTGCCAAGGACCATTTGAAGATTTATACCATCATTTTCAGGACATATACAATTAAAAATTAGCCTTCTATATTTGAATAACATTCATTTAATTTATTCCTAAAAAGATTGGAGATTTTTTTTGAATTTCCAGTGTTGCCTGTGATTCTTGTGGCAGGCCAGACTAAATAATTTCATGAGACTTTATACTACCTGAAGACCAAATGCTCAAATGCTCCTACTCCTAATCTAGGAAAAGGATGAGGATCATGGAGATGGGAAATTTGCAAAACTACTAGTCTCATAGAATATTCTCTTATTTTTTAAAATTTTCAGTTATTTGAGTTGAAAACATTAATAAAAATAAACAGATCTCTTCAAATAGAGATATAACTTTGATCTCCATTGATATGTATGTAAGGCCAAAATGGTTTTCAGGTGGAAAATGTAAATCTTTAAATGTGAAAAGAACTTTTAAAGATAAGAAGTCTTTATTCTTTCAAAAAAGGAAAGTTGGTTCATAGCTGAAATAGCCTAAATATAAATTAAATTGGGGGAGCTAGATGCCATAGTGGATAGAATTCTGGAGTCAGGACCTAAGTTCCCATCTCAAACACTTGAACCCTACCAGCTGTGGGAATTGGGCAAGTCACTTAAGTCTATTTTCCCACAGAAAACCAACATATATACATATACATATATGTCTACGTATATGTATAGATAGATAGATAGATAGATAGATAGATAGATAGATAGATAAAATTTAATGACATTTAACACTTGCTTCCTGGCCTCCTTTGCTAAAAGTCACATTTTACCTTTCTATCAAGTTTCTCTAGTAATCTTAAGGGGTTAGGGCATGTCTGGATTCCTGGGTACTCTGCAAATGGTTCCAACCCCTCCATAAGTATTCATTCCAATGTAGGGGGTCTTCTATTTCCTTGTTTTTTCAATATTTACATTTTTAAGGTTTTTTGCAAGGCAATGGGGTTAAGTGGCTTGCCCAAGGCCACACAGCTTGATAATTATTAAGTGTCTGAAGACAGATTTGAACTCAGGTACTCCTGACTCCAGGGCCAGTGCTCCATCCACTGAGCCATCTAGCCACCCCTAATTGTTACATTTAATTAGTTTCTACTAGTTACTTCAAAGGTAAATTAAGTACAGTCTACAATAACTGAAAGATATAACCCCCTCCCCTCTTTGCACTACTTCAGTCTCTATGGACTAAAAAAGTTTTATGTTTATAGCTTAACTTGGTTCCTGCGTATCACAGTCCCAAGTTAAAAAACTCAGACCAAAGTTTCAGGCACCCTAAATTTTCAATTTTTTATTTCCCTGCTGGACTGACTGGATGATTATAACATACCATCTGGAATTCTGATTCCAAGGTTGCTATGGCTTAAAATAATGGTTCCAGTGGGATTCAATGCCAATACCAGAAACCAATGACAAGTGAAATGGAATAAGACACACACCATGGAATTAATAAGAGGTGGGTATGGGTTGATAGCCATACTCCTGGTTCAGTTACTCTTGCCTGCACCATGGGTAAACTTTAATGGTCAGTAAGTCCTCTGAAGTGTGTTGGAAGGAGTTTCAAGAAAGGGAAGTTGATTTTCCCTCAGTCTAACCAATGTTAAAGACACAACCTATTCTGGCTATACAATCAGGTAAATGACACCACTGTTATTCACTTGTTAGAGAAATGTACAGTAGGAATGAAAGTGTGAGATTGTGTCTTATGATTCCATAATTCAAGTATGTTAAATGAATGGAAAAAGGAAAATAAACTACAACTCTCCCAACAAAAAATTTTCACATGACCCTGCCCATACCTGACACTATGCCTTTGTTATGTTTCTATAAAATATCTTCAGTGGTCTAAGATAGATTAGGGATCCACTATTCAGTAGTCCTGTTACCAAGGTCCAGTGCTGTAACTAAACATTACCAATTAATGCAATAAACACTATAAATCAGCATATAATTTTATCTATCTATCTATATATATATATATTTATGTGTGTGTATGTATGTGTACATATATTCGTATATATATATATATATTTACATCTATATATATATATATATATATATATATATATATATGTATACATTTCTATATCTTTATATCCTCACACTGACATGGATTTCCTTTCTTTAGTATGTCAGCATTGTCTCAGGATATACCACCATGCAGGTGAATTATTGATATCATCAGGGCAGAACAGATTTGCATCTTTAGAGGAAAACACTAAGGAACAGGGTGACTCCATGTGTGACAATGTAGGGAAAGCCCAATTATAGAAATATAATTAATTTGTCATGAAAAGTAAAGTTCTTTGACACATAATTAGTTCATATTGCTTAATATAGTTTTCAGATGACAAAGATATTCTTCAGCACAGAGTCATATCTTATAGTAGCACACTCAAATCCAATTCACAAGAATGTCATGCATCACCCACCTTCCATCACCATCTTCCTTGAGCACAAAGGACAAGCAATAACTATATGTATATTTGCTTATACTCAACTCAGTTCATTAACCTCAAGGGATCTATTTCCATTCAAGCAGAAATTCTTATGAAGAAAAGTAGTGTTTTTTTACACAGCAAAAGGATTGGACTTTACTCAGACATGGGAGAGAGCATTTGTTCATCTTGGTTAAGGTAAGCTAAAATTCTTTTTTTTTTCTTTTTCATTTGCTATTGTACAATTTTTTCCTAAGTTTCTCATTTCTGTTTTCTTGCACTTTTACAATTCTTAATTGGCCATGAATAAAAAAGGCATTGTTATTGGCTTGGATCTGTAGCCATAGTTTACCAACTCCTGGCCTATAGAACTATTGATGTCTTACCATGTTTCTTACACATTGTTAATTTTGAAACATACGTAAATGCTTTATTACCAATTCAAATTTTAAATTAGATTCTAATTATTATAAATAATTTATATATATTTTTCTTCTGAAAATATCATGGGGCTAGACTGAGTTAGAATTTTAGTGCCAAAAAATATCCTCAATTTATAAAGAAGGAAACTGATATTTAGAGATGTCAAAATGTTTTTTCAAGGTTACTCAAGTATCAATCATCAAGGGTGGGATTTCAACCTAGGATTGAATATGTATACTGTTATATGAAAAAATATTGTAGAAACACATTAACCACATCATATATGTATATGCATAAACATACATATGGATGTCTAAGGTTAGTAATTTCATGTTTTCTAGACCTAACATAGAAATTTCCTGATTTTATGATTTTATGCTACTGCATGAAAAAGAATAGAAGATGATAAAACTGAAGAGAGTGAAATCTTGGAATTCATTAATCCTGTCTTCTTTCTGAAGCTTAAATTCTTCTCTTGATTATCTCTGATCCATTCTTTTCACCACTTTTTCTTGAATACATTGCCCAAGTACTATATTTCACTTTTAGACAATTCTTTTAGGAATTTATCTTATATATTTATTCATCTCTTCTCTTTCTACACACACACAAACACACACACACACAGTGAACCCTATTACTTTCCAAATTTCGTTATTGTTATCGACTTCATTTAAAAGTCCATCAGTCAGGTTACCAAACTAAATGTCATCCTTGCCTTCTCATTATCTCTCACTCCCCAAATCCAATCTCTTGTTATAGACTGTTCATTTCAGTTCTTTTTTAATGTCTCAAAAACTTTCCTTTTGATGCTTTTGATATTTTCACTAGACAAACAGGCTTTTATTATCTTGTGCATGGACTAGAGTAAAGACACAGTAATTTATGTCTTGATCTCAAGTCTCTCCTTCCATCATCCACTTAGCTGTTAAATTCATCTTTTTAACTTGCAGATCAAACTCTATCAAACTTGTATATGAATTCCTGTTACCTTTTATTAAGATCATAAATAAAAGTTTCTGTTTACATTAAAAGTTCTTCATAATATTGCCTCTTCCATCTTTTCCAGACTTCTTACATCTTACTCCCCCAATCTTACTCATTACTTGTCATAATACATAATCCAATGAAACTAGCTTCATTGCTTTCCCTTTCACAAAACAACATTTCCTGTGTAGGCATTTTCACTGACTGACATACTTGCAATTCTTTTCCTCTTGATCTTTACTTCCTGAATTCCAAGGTTTCAAATTATATTTAAAATCCAACTTTCTGTTTTTGCTTTTTAATCATTTTAATTGATCCTGACTATAGATTTTTATATTATATTATTAACATAAAAATTATGAGCATTTCTTCTGTTTAAGCCACTAAACTGTATCAAACAGGTCCTTATATTTTTGCCTTTCCCCTCTTTTTCTTTTGTATTCTCTGTCTTTAGCACACTTCCTAGATTATAGTCTCAATAAGTACTTAACTACAAAATCCAATTTTCATATCAGCAACTTCCCCACACTGTTCTAGGTAATTGATATCCTTTTACTTGATGATTCCAACATCCACCATATATATATATTTATATATATATATATATATATATATATATATATATATATATATCATCACTGTAATTATAAAGTTAGCAACAGAATTGATCAAATTTAGCTTTGATTTCCAACCAATTGATAAAAATAATACAGGACAGAATAGGTCAAATGACAGTCTTATTATTCTAGAGAACCCTTTCAAAGTTGAAATCAATTGCTTAATCAATATTCTTGATATCCATTTATTCAAACACTTGCTAATCCAAGTAAGTGGTCTCTCACTTTAAACCCAAAGCACTATCATGTCCATTTGATATTGTAAAGGATTTTGACAGAAGTTTTGTTGAAATCAAATTGGAGAGTGCCTCTTGCATTTTCATGATCTACTTATCTAGTAGCACTCTCAAAAAAAAGATATGGAATTATTCTGAGATGTTTTGACTGAACATTGTCAGAGTATTAATAAGAGTGAACATATTGAAACACTATATATAGAGGGCATAAAAAATTCCAAGTCTTCTTCATAGATGTTTCATCTTCTGCAAAGTCAAGTTGACTTCAATTTTTTTGGATTATTAATAGTTTGCCCTTTAGCATGCATCAGTTTTACTTAAATTACACCAAATTTTATTTTCTCTTGTTTAACACAAAGCCATACTGATTTTCTATAACTTTACTATTTAGATTTACAATGTGTCATTGCTGTCCCTGGAATGTAGATTGCTCTTATGATTTTGTGAAAGATGTCTTTTCCTTTAACATAATACTGTTTACCTCTGATTTCCTAGACTTGCTTTTGAATGCATATCTGTTCCACAGGGTAACCTACTAAAATGCTATATCTTGCAAAATTTCTGAAAATGAAGAGTGTTTGAACATATTGTTATTTGGGAAATAAAATTATTCTGTTTTTCTATCTTTGCTAGTTAAACAGTGAAGAAGTCATCAGGGGCCAAGGATTTAATTCCTTTTAAATCATCTCTTTTTCTAATAGGTCTTATCAAGCTGTTGCAGCTTGCTGGATCTGTGTTGTACTGCTGATGGTAAACAAAGTTCCAGCCATGATAACACTTTAATTGGGCAGGGGTATTAACAAAGATAACAAACTTCTTTGAAAATAATGCTTATGTTTACTTCATCACTGGTACAAAGAATGAGTATCAATTCTAATCTTAAAATGTAAACGAGGAAAACCATGATTTCCTGAAGTTCAACATTGCAATCATCTTTCATTACTCAAATAACAGTGGAAAATTAATTTTATTTCAGAAGCCAAAGTCAACCAAAGGTGTGTGAAAAGATATATGCAATCTCTGTTATGTTTTCTTTCAGTTGTAGTTGGGACAAACATGAAGATGAAGATTTGTTGGCTCATCTTTCCCCTCCTCTCCCAGAAATTCTGATCCCTGTAATATTCAAATTAATAGTGAGACTATCTACTGTTAATACTTGGAAGTGTTGAATAAACCTCATATGACACAGTGCAATAATTTGTAGTTTTCTACGTTCTAATTACAATCATATGAAGAAATTATACAACCAAGGATTTAAGGGTGAGTTTTTCTACACTTCCATTCCAAACAGTTTCAAATTTAAACTACACTCATTTTCGAGGCAAAATTTTAGTTATCTGTCTTTAACTTATCTTTGATATCATACATTCTCTGAATTGCTTATTCTTAGACAGGTCAGGTCACTCTGACCAGATTGTCAATATACAAAGGTTAACAACAAAACTCATATCTCAAAATTCTTTCCCTTGGAATTGCAACTTTAGTATCGAACAACATCCTAGCCTAATCAGTGAGTAGGAAAGAGGAGGGAAAAAGTGACCCCCCCACCACCAACAACAGTAGAATTCACAGTTAGAGAAACATTTACATATTTTTTCTTTTATTTAAATGATGTATATTACTAACCTTTGTGATAAATCTTGGCATGTTAGTCAAATTCAGTAAATAGAGTGAATGACATAAGCACACCCACCAATAACATTCACAGTTACACTGAGCTTTAAATCGATGCCTGTGTGCATTCAGTCCTGAACTGTTTCTTGCCCTTTTTTAATCTCAGCAAGGAAAACTCATTGACATTCTATCTTTTTTATTGTCTCCATATGGAAGCAGCAGGAAGAATCTATGAAAATTGCTTTCTTCATCATTTCAGCTGGTCAGAGCATGGAGATCAAGGTTAATGAGCTCAGTATTCTGGGTATGAGTCCAGAAAGAAAAAAAATAGAATTTTCCATTTTTCCCCATGGCTACAATGTAACCTTAGTTCCAATCAGCTATCTTCAAGGTTATCTTACTACTCAAAAGATTACATCAACAGGTATTTGTCAAGCAACCATTACTTAAAAAACACTTTTGGGACTAACAGAAAAATTATAACACTTCACTTATTTGGATAGCAAACATCTGTTACCTTCAACTATATAGAATATAGCCTCAAACCCAGAAGTAAGTAAAAATAAATGCCACATAATTCTTACATTGATGTATTCGGATGACCTTCTCAGGTCTATTTACTCTTACTGTAAACACAATTCTGACAAGTTTGATTATCAGTTATTCTAGTGCATTTCAGATTAGAAGCAATTAATTAAAAAAGTAGATGGATGAATGTTAGAAATAGGCACTGAGCAACAGCAAGAATTGACAAGGTTATCCTGATATTGATGGAGTAAAGAAGAAGAAAAAAACTGATAACTTTAAAGCATAGCAATTCAGACATTTATTTGGCGAGCAAAGAGTCCTCTCAAATTCTGATAGTACCTGTGTATACCACTGAACAATATGACAGATGCAACAAGAAATCACACTTAGAATTATAGCCTTTAAAATTTGAAAGAATATTCAAACCTTTCTAGTTTAAGCACTTTATTTTACAGAGAAGAAAACCAAAGATTAGTAAAAAACTTAAATATGGTTTCCTAGTACCTCAGTAGAAGAGTGAGAATTTGAAGCCCGATTCAGAATAATTCTCTTTAGAAATTGCTATCTTTTTTTCCATTTTAGAGGGCAAGAATGTAAGGAATAGAGAAGATAGTTGAATGATCCAGGTCAAACGTATACTATAAAGTCAATGTCTACAATAGGAAACAGAGTCGGTGTTAATGAATCTGAAATGAATTTCAGGGGTATACTAAGATTTCCCCATTTCAGAAAAGGAGTAGGGCCCTAGGGATAATATATGACTTGCCAATGATTACATAATCAATGATTTGGGAGTTGAACTCAGGTCACAAGACTTCAGAATTGAATGTCTTTCTAAATTTATTGAACTTTGAAATTCCTAACAATACATTCTCTACTATCTTTTCAGTGTTCAAAATTACCAAGAGTCAACAATAGTTTTTGGGCTCATAATATCCTACTTAAGAAATCTTGCTTATATGGATTAGATAATATAAAGATTCTCATAAGAAACAAAGAATCAAGCACAGATATCAGAGTGAGAAAGGCGTGTATATTAAAGGGAAAGGAGATTAATCAGACTAGAGTAAATAGAACATGCTTAGGAATACTGTTGAAAAAAATTGGTAGCAAAAGTAACAGGGCCTAGATTCTTGATCAAGAATATATAACTTATCTGCTAGGAAATTAAAGATTATTGTGAATTTTTGAATGAGGAAGAGATATGAAGCAAACACTTTTATGAAGATTTAAAGGTAGATAAAAATCTCATTAAATTTATGTCTATAAGAATAAGGAAGAAATTAACATGAAGTCAGACAAGAAAGATAAAGAATATAAGTAACAATTCAATTTTTATTCATATTTTATTTTTCAAATACATGTTATAAAAGGTTTTTAACATTCATTCATTCATATGCCTATATTTTTAAATTACAAAATTTCCTTATACCCTCCCATCCTGCCACCCTGCCTTCAGCAGAGAACAGTCAAATTAACATTGTACATAAACATTTATGTTAAATATCTTTACAAATTAGTCATTTTTGGTATGAATAATTAGGAATAAGGAAAGAAAAATAGAAAAGATCTTTTAAAAACATAAATATAGTGTTTCTCAAATTCTGAAAGAATTTTATTTTGGTTCTGTTTTGTTTGGTTTGGCTTTTCTTCCTCTAGATGGGGATAACATTGTCTATAGCTGGCCCAAAAGGGTTATCCCAGTTCTCTGAACTGATGAGTGGACCTGTATCCATCAGGGTTGTTCATCTCACAATGTTGTTGTTAATGTGTATATTGTTCTCTTGGTTCTGCTCCTTCTTCTCAGAATGAGATCAAGTGATTCATTCCAAAATTGTCTAGAGGATGACCTTTATTAGATTCCTATAGAAAATAGTTTTCCATAATATTCATATACCATAACTGGTTTTATCATTCCCCAATTGATGGACATCTCTTCAATTTCTAATTCTTTGCCATAAAAAAGAGCTATAAATATTTTAGAACATATGGGAATTTTCCCATTTTTTAAGATTTCTTCTGGATATAGGCCTAGAATGGGAATCAAATTTCAAAGGGCATGAACAGCTTTATTGCTCTTTGGGCATAGTTCCATATCGCTCTCCAGAATCGATGGATCAAGTCACAAATGCACCAGCAATGCATCAAGGTATCAATCCTCTCACAACCTCTCCAACATCGATCACTTTCCCTTTTTCTCATCTTGGCCAATCTGATAGGTATGAAGTGATACTTCAGAGTTATTTTAATTTGCATTTCTCAAATCAATAATGATTTGTAGTATTTTTTCTGTGATTATATATACCTTTACTTGCTTCATTTTGAAACTGTCTCTTCATGTACTTTGATGACTATCAACTGAGGAATGACTTGAAAATTTATAAATTTAATTCAGTACCCTATATATTTTAGAAGTTATACTTTATCAGAACTCCTAGTTGTTAAGATTGTTTCCTAACTTTCTTCTTTCTTTATTGTTTTGGCAGCATTGCTATTATTAGAGCAAACATTTCTTAATTTACGGTAGCTGAAATCATTCATTTTACAATTTATAATATAATCTATTTCTTGTTTGGTCATACATTCATCCCCTTTCCATAGGTCTCATAGAGTATTTCTTGGTCTATTAATTTATCTATAGTGTCACCTTTTATGTCTAAATTCTGTACCCATTTTGGTTTCTTTTTTTGTATAGGGTATGAGATATGGGAATGTGCCTAGGTTTTTGTCATATTATTTTTCAATTTTCCCAACAAAGTTGGTCAAATAGTGATTTCTTATGCCAGAAGTTAATGTCTTTGAGTTTCTCATACATTAGATTACTGTAATCATTTATTACTGTTTCTTTTGAACCTATCCTAATCCAGTGATACATTACTCTATATCAGTTTATTTTCTAAATTTAAGGTAATAGTCCTTGGTCATTGTTCAAAGTACAAAGTTGTTAGTCTGGATACAGATGGTATTTCCCATTGCAGACAGCACCAAATTGTACTAATTGTTGCACTGATGGAATGAGTGAGTCCATCGAGTTAGATCCTCACTCCCATGTTGCTGTTAGTGTGGACAGTGTTTTTTTCTGTTTCTGCTCATCTCACTCAGCATCAGTTCATGCAAATCCCTCCAGGCTTCCCTGAAGTCGCATCTCTCTAGTTTCTAATAGAACAATAGTGTTACATGACATACATATGCCATAGTTTGCTAAGACATTTCCCTTTTGAAGGACATTTATTAATTTCCAATTCTTTGCCACCACAAACAGGACTACTATGAATACTTTTATACAAGTTATGCTTTTACACTTTTTCATCTCTTCAGGGTATAGACCCAGTAGTGGTATTGCTGGATCAAAGAGCATGAACATTTTTGTTGCCCTTTGGGCATAATTCCAAATTTCACTCCAGAAAGTTTGGATGAGTTCTCATCTCCACCAACAATGGAATAGTGTCCCAGATTTCCTACAACCTTTCCAACAATGATCATTATCCTTTCTGTTTATATTGGCCAGTCTCAAAAGCGTGAGGTGATACCTCAGAGAAGCTTTAACTTGCATTTCTCTAATAAGCGATGATTTAGAGCAATTTTTCATGTGACTATGGATTGCTTTGTTATACTCATCTATAAATTGCCTTTGAATATCCTTTGAACATTTGTGAATTGATGAATGTTTTTTTTTAAATATGACTCAGTTCTCTGTACATTTTAGAAATGAGTCCTTTGTCAGAAACATTAGTTGTAAAGACTATTTTACAGTTTACCACATTTCTTTTGATCTTGGTTATAGTGATTTTGTCTGTGCAAAATCTTTTTAATTTAATGTAATCAAAATTATCATCTAGTTTGTTTTTAATGAAGTTCTCCTTCCCTTCCTTAGTCATAAACTGCTTCTCTTTCCATAGATATGACAGGTAAACTAGACTTTGATCTTCTACTTTGCTTATAGTATTTTTTATGTCTAAATCCTATATCAATTTGGGTCTTATCTCGGTATAGGGTGTGGGGCGTTGGTCTAATATAACTTCCTTCCATACTAACTTCCAATTTTCCCAGCAGTTTTTTATCAAAGAGAAAGTTTTTATCCTAATGGCTGGACTCTTTGGGTTTATCAACAGAAAATTACTATAATTTTTTCCTGCTATTGCACCTAGTCTTTTCACGGATCCACCACTCTATTTCTTTTCCAATACCAGACAGTTTTTAAGACGGATGCTTTATAATATAATTTTAGATCAGGTATGGCTAAGCCCCCTTCTTTTACACTTTTTTTTATTAAATCCCTGAAAATTCTTGACTTTTCATTTGTCCAGAGGAATTTAATTACAATTTTTTTTACTCATAAAAGTAAATTATTTTTTGGAATTTTGATTGGTAGGGCACTAAACAGGTAATTTGGTTTTGGTAGAATTGTCATTTTTATTATATTAGCTCAACTTATCAATGAGCAGTTGTTGTTTGCCCAGTTATTTAAATGTGACTTGTGTGCGGTCGCAGTGTTTTGTAATTGTTTTCAAAAAGTTTCTGAATCTGCCTTGGCTAATAGACTCCCAGGTATTTTATATTGTCTGAAGATACAATGAATGGGATTTCGCTTTCTAGCTCTTCCTGCTGTAACTTGTTTGTCATGTATAGAAAAGTTGAGGAATTGTGAGAGTTTATTTTATATCCTGCAACTTTGCTGAAATTGGTAATTTTTTCCAGTAGTTTTTTGGATGATTCCTTGTGATTCTCTAGATATATCATCATGTCATTTGCAAAGTGTGAGAGTTTTGTTTCTTCCTTCCCAGTTCTAATTCCTTTAATTTTATTTTCTTCTCTAATTGCTAATGCTAACATTTGTACTATGATATTGAATAGTAGTGATGATAATGGGTATCATTGCTTTATCCCTGATCTTACTGTAAATGCCTTTAGCCACTCCCCACTGAATGTAATGGTCGTTGATGGTTTCAGATAGATACTGCTTATTATTCTAAGGAACAGTCCATTTGTTCCTACACGTTCCAGTGTTTTTAGTAGAAATTGGGTGCTGTATTTTGACAAAAGCTCTTTCAGCATCTATTGATAGGATCATATAATTTATGATAGATTTGTTGTTGATATAATTGGTTATACTAATGGTTTTCCAAATATTGAACCAGACCTGCATTCCTGGGATGAATCCTAAGTGGTCAAAATGTATTATTCTAGTTATAACTTGTTTTCATTTGCTAAGATTTTATTTAAGATTTTTGCATTTATATTCATCAGGAAGACAAGTATAAAATTCCCTTTCTCTGTTTTAACTCTTCCTGGTTTAGGTATCAGCACCATATTCGTTTCATAGAAAGAGTTAGGCAGAGTTCCATCTTCCCCTATTTTCCCACAGAGTTTATATAGATTTGGAACCACATTTTCCTTAAATGTTTGATAGAATTCACTTGTGAATCTATCAGTCCCTGGAGATTTTTATTAAGGGAGCTCGATGATGGATTGTTGATTTTCTATTTTCTGAGATAGGGTTGTTTAGATATTAATCTCCTCTTCATTTAACCTGGGCAACTTATATTTTTTGCAAATATTCATCGATTTCACTTTGACTGTCAAATTTATTGGCATAGAGTTGGGGAAAATAATTGTGAATTTTTACTTTAATTTCCTCCTCATTGGTGGTACGTTCATCTTTTTTCTTTTATGATACTGTTTGGTTTTCTTCTTTCTTTTTTTAATCACATGAACCAGAGGTTTATCAATTTTATTGTTTTTTTCATAAAACCAACTTTCGATTTTATTTATTAATTCAATAGTTTTTTTGCTTTCAGTTTTGTTAATTTCTACTTTAATTTTTAGAATTTTTAATTTGGTAGTTTATAGGGGATTTTTAATTTCTTCTTTCTTTAATTTTTTAGTTGTATGTTTAGTTTATTGATTTCCTCTTTCTCTAAGTTATTCATGAAAGCATTTAAAGTTATAATATATCCCCTGACAGCTTCTTTGAGTGAATCCCATAGGTTCTGGCATGTTGTCATTATCTAGAATAAATTAATTAATTCTTTCTATAATTTGTTGTTTGATCCACTCATTCTGTTAAAATGAAGTTATTCAGTTTCCAATTAGTTCTGGGTCCATACCTGCCTGGACCAATATTGCGCATGACTTTTATTGCATTGTGATCTGAAAAAGATGTATTCACTATTTCTGCCTTTCTGCAGTTGATCATTAGGTTTTTATGTCCTAGTACATGGTCCATATATGTATAAGTGCCATGTACTGCAGAGAAAAAGGAATATTCCTTTCTATCCACATTCAATTTCCTCCATAATTTTATCATATCTAGACTTTTCTAACACTGTATTGACCTTCTTAATTTCTTTCTTGCTTGTTTATTGATTCAATATATTTAGATCTGAGGGTGAGAGGTTGAGCTCTCTCACTCCCTCCTGGTTTCTAATAGAAAAATAGTGTTCCATGAAATACATATACCACAGTATGCTAAACCATTACCTAATTGAAGGATATTTACTTCATTGCCAATTCTTTGCCACCAAACAAGGGGTCACTATGTATACTTTTGTACAAGTGATGGTTTCATACTTTTTCATCATCTTTTCAGGGTTTAGACCCAGTATTGGTACTGCTGGATCAAAGGGTATGCATATTTTTGTTGCCCTTTGGGCATAGTTACAAATTGCTCTCCAGAAATGTTGGATGAGTTCAAAGCTCCACCAACAGTGTAATAGTGTCCCAGATTTCCCACAACCCTTCCATAAAAGATCATGATCCTTTCTGGTCATATTTTCCACTCTGAGAGGTGTGAGGTGGTACCACAGAGAAGCTTAATTTGCATTTCTCTAATAAGTAATGATTTAGAACAATTTTTCATATGACTATATGTTGCTTTGCTCTCCTAGTCTATAAATTGCATTTGCATATGCTTTGACCATTTGTCAATTGAGGAATTTTTTTTAAATATGACTCAGTTCTCTGTATATTTTAGAAATGAGTCCTTTGTCAGAAACATAAGTTGTAAAGATTGTTTCCCATTTAACTACATTTCTTTTGATCTTGTTTACAGTGGTTTTGTCTGTGTAAAACCTCTTAATTTAATGTAATCAAAATCAAGTTTATTTTTTAATAATGTTCTCCATTTCTTTCCTTTCCACAGATCTGATATGTAAGCTAGTCCTTGATATTCTAGTTTGCTTGCAGTGTTTTTATGTCTATATCCTGTATCAATTTTGATCTTATCTTGGTATAAGGTGTGAGGTGTTGGTCTAATGTAAGTTTCTTCCATATGAACTTCCAATTTTACCATGAGTTTTTGTCAAAGAAAGAATTTTTATCCCAATAGCTGGACTCTGGGTTTATCAAACAACAGATTACCAACTATTGCACCAAGTCTATTCCACTGGCCCAGCACTGAATTTCTTTGCCAATACCAGACAGTTTTGATGACTGATGTTTTACAATATAATTTAAGTTCCTTCTTTTGCACTTTTTTCATTGAATCACTTTGCAATTCTTGACTTTTTATTTCTCCATATGAATTTATTTACAACTGCTTCAAACTCATTAAAGTATTTTTTTTTTAAATTTTGCTTGATAGGGCACTGAACAGGCAATTTAGTTTTGGTAGAATTGCTATTTTTATTAAATTAGCTCTACCTATCCATGAACAGTTGATATTTGACCATTTATTTAAAATCGATTTAATTTGTGTGAGAAGTGTTTTGTAATTGTTTTCAAAAAGTTTCTGAGTCTGCTGAAATTGCTAATTGTTTACCATAATTTTATGGTTGATTTCTTGAGATTCTGTAGGTATACCATCGTGTCAGGGGCAAAGAGTGAGAGTTTTGTCTCTTCCTTCCTAATTCTAATTCCTTCAATTAGTTTTTCTTCTCTAATTGCTGATGCTAACATTTCTAATATGATATTGAACAGTAGTGGTGAAAGTGGGCATCCTTGTTTCACCCCTGAACTTATTGGGAATGCTTCTAGCCTTTCCCCATTGAATATAATGCTTATTCATGGTTTCAAATTGATACTGATTATTATTCTAAGGAAGAGTCTATTTATTCCAACAATCTCTAGTGTTTTTAGTAGAAATGGGTATTGTATTTTGTTAAAAGCTATTTCAGCATCTATTGATATAATCATATAATTTCTGATAGGTTTGTTGTTGATATAATTAATTATACTAACAGTTCTAATATTGAACCAACACTGCATTCATGGGATAAACCCTACTTGATCATAATATGTTATCCTAGTGACAACTTGTTGCAATCATTTGGCTAAGATTTTATTTATGATGTTATGTATCTATATTCATCACGGAGATAGATCTATTATTTTCTTTCTCTGTTTTAACTGTCCCTGGTTTAGGTATCAGCATATCAGCACCATATTGTTGTCATAGAAAGAATTGGGCAGGGTTCCATCTTCCTTTATTATTTCCATAGAATTTATATAGAATTTGATATAATTGTTTCTTAAATGTTTCGTAGAATTCACTTGTGAAGACATCAGGTCCTGGAGACTTTTTCTTAGGGAGTTCAATGATGGCATGTTGAATTTCTTTTTCTGAGATAGGGTTATTTAGATATTTAATGTCCTCTTCATTTAACCTGGACAACTCATATTTTTTTTTAAATAGTAACATTCTCACAGATAAGTCATGAGTGTCCATCATTTCTGGATGAATATATTCTTTTGATGCAGTTGTAATTCTTTAGAGTTATGAGACTCTTTTTTTCCCATGCTGGGATATAGACCGTTTAATCTTATTGGATAGCAGTTTTTTTTCCTTTACCCACCCCCCTTTTTTAAATCTTTTCATTTGTCTCTTTTTTTTTTTTTGCAAGGTGAATGGGGTTAAGTGGCTTGCCCAAGGTCACACAGCTAGGTAATCATTAAGTGTCTGAGACCAGGTGTTTGAACCCAGGTACTCCTAACTCCAGGGCCAGTGCTTTATCCACTCCGCCACATAGCCACCCCCTCATTTGTCTCTTGAACCTCCTGTTTGAAGTCCAAATTTTCTATTTAGCTCTGTTTTTTCCCTCAGGAATTGTTGGAAGTTTTCCTTTTCATTAAATGTCTATCTTTTCCCTTGAAACAGGGAAATGTCCATCTTTCCCAGATAGTGGATTCTTGGCTGCATTCCAAGTTCCCTTGCTCTCCAGAATACCTTATTTGAGGCCCTTTGATCCCTTAATGGTGATGCAGCCAAGTCTTGTGTAATCCTTACTGTTACTCCTTGCTATATAAATTGGTTTTTCTGGCTGCTTGCAGGATTTTCTCTTTTATCTGATAGTTCTGGAATTTGGCCACAGTCCTTGATGTTTTCATTTTAGGATCCCTTTCCAGAGGGGAGCAATATATTCCTTCAACAACTATTTTGCCCTCTGGTTCCATGGTATCAGGCCAATTTTCTATCACTAAATCCAGTAATATTAAGTCTAGCTTTTTTTACTCTTCATTGTTTTCAGTAAGATGTATAAATCTCAGATTTTCCCTCCTCAATTTATTCTTGAGGTTAGTGGTTTTGCTGATGAGGTATTTTATATTTTCTACTATTTTCCCAATTTTTTGGTTTTGTTTAACAGGCTCTTTCTGTCTCATGAAGACATTAGTTTCCACATACCCCATTCATTTATTATAAAGGAAATTTTTCTTCATTTACCTTTTGCAACTCTTTTTCAAATTGGTCAATGCTATTTTTGAAGTATTGTCCATTTGACCAATTGAGGATCTGAGAGAATTATTCTCATTTTGTATTTGTCCAATTGTATTTTCCAATGATTTGTTTTCCTCTTGCAAGATGTAAATCTTTTCTTGAGTTTCTTTTCCCAAATTTTCCAATTGATTTTTAAACTTCTTCATTATTTCTTCAAGTGAATCTTTCTGTGCTTGGGACCAGATCATAGTCTCCTCAGAGGTTCTAGGTCTCTCTGATTTTGTCTTTTCCTTGCAAGAATTTTAC
This sequence comes from Macrotis lagotis, assembly GCF_037893015.1. Taxonomy (NCBI): domain Eukaryota; kingdom Metazoa; phylum Chordata; class Mammalia; order Peramelemorphia; family Peramelidae; genus Macrotis; species Macrotis lagotis. The sequence continues at coordinate 108,984,753 of NC_133663.1, read as the reverse complement.
TATGGACCCTCCTATCCACTGGCATTTCTTCATTTTACTCAATCCTTGAGTTGGGTAGTGGTTAATTCACAGAGTATTGGTGTTGGGATTCCTAGAGGCTTTACTATCTAAGTGTAATATTTCCAACTGGTCAGTACAGGGTGCTGGCTGCTTTCTCTAGATTATCCATGACATTTATTGCTGCCCTCTTCCTTGGCCTGGAGGGAGTGGTTGAAGTCTTTGATCAATAGTGGGTTATACCCTGTGTTGACGTGACCACACTCTCTATTGTCAGCTAAGGTGGTTATGCTGCTCACACACCTGCACCTGGAACAGAAGGTCTGGGAAGAGGCTTCAGCTGAAATGGAACCTTGGCCTTTGAGTTCCTACTTACAAGAGGAGCACATGGATGATGTCTGTAGCTCTCTCTCACCAGAACTCCGCCCCCCCGCCACCGGCCCTGATAGCAAGCTCCCAAGGGTCAGCACCAGCAACAATGTCTCTGCTGCCTAGTTGACCTAAGCCCCAGTGGTCACCCAGGCTCTTGCCCCTTAGCTCATCAAGCAGGTCCTAGTTCTTGGGCCCTCAGGATAATATGCAGCTAATCCAGGCTCCCAGACTCTGCCAGGTCCCCTGCTCCTGGCAGAGTCCACCCTCTGAACCTGGTCTCACCCAGAATTGTGGAAAACAAATCCTGAGGTGAATGGTCTTTCTCCTAGCTTTTCCTTCTGGGTTTTGTTGGTCAGATTTACTTCATTTCTGATTATATATCAGGAAAGATTAGGAGTTTTTAGAACTGTGCTTGTCTTCTCTCTACCATCTTGGCCAGAAGTTGAGTTCTGATAAATTCTTATGACATCAATATGGTTCTTATATATTAGACATCAATGTGGTTCTTATGCATTTACCTTCAAGAGTCAAAACAGACAAAGAGATTATTGACTAATTTCCCTAATGAATATCATTGCAAAAATTTTAACCAAAGAGATCACAGGAAATATTCACTAATATAATGCACTATAATCAGGTCATATTTATACCACATATGCAGGTCAGAATTAATATTGAGAAAGCAATCAACATAATTGACAAAATCACTAAAAAATCACTGAAATATTTGATTATTTTGATAAATGCTGAAAAGTCTTTGACAAAGTATAGCACTCATCATAATTTAAAGCACAAGAAAGTATGGAAATAATTAAATGCACTAGAAAGTATGAGAAATGGAGTTTTCCTTAAAATTATGTGCAGTGTCTAAGTACAACCATCAGTAAACATTACATGTTATGGAGATAAGCTAGAAAAATTTCCAACAATATGAGGGGAAGGTCAAGGATGCCCATTATCACCAAAAATATGCAATATTGTGTGTTAGAAAAGCTTGCTTTATCAATACTGGAAGCTACATAAATTGAAGGAATTAGAAATGGCAATGAGGAAACAATTCTTACTTTTTGCTGATGATCTGATGGCATATTTGTAGAACCCTAGAAAATCAACTAAAACACTACTTGAAACAACTGACAACTTTAGCAAAGTATTAGGACACAAAATTAATCTACCTAAATCATCAGGATTTCTATATATGATCAATAAAGTCCAACAAGCAAGATCTGGAATGAGAAATTCCACTTACAGGTACTGTGAATAACAGAATACATGGGAATCTACATCTCATGACAAAGTCAGAAACTATGTGAATTGCCAAACACTTTTCAAATAAAGTCAGTTCTAAGGCAATGGAAAAATGTAAATTACTCTCAGGTAGATAGAGATAATAAAATAAAAAAGGATAATTCTACCTAACATTAAGTTTTTGTTCAGTACCATATCTATCAAACTACCCCAAATTATTTTTTATAACTAGAATAATAACAAAATTCATCTGGAGGACAAAAAAGTCAAAAATAACAAGGGGTTAATTTAAATAAAAAGTGAAGCAAAGGGACATGGCTATACCAGATCTAAGACTATATTGTAAAGCAGAAAGCATCTGAACTATCTGGTATCAACTAAGAAAAATAATTCTGGATCAATGGAATAGATTAGGTACAAAGGAAACTATATGAGAACAATATGGAACTATGTGCAAATAGAAATAAAACTTTTCATAACTTTTGCCTCAGCAATTACAATTCTTGAATTATATCCAGAAGAAATTGTAAGAAATGGGAAAAGTTCTACATGTTCCAAAATATTTGTAGAAGTTCATTTTATAGTGTCAAGGAATTGGAAATTGAGGGAAATTGGGGAATGGTTAACCAAGTCATGGTACATGAATATTATAGAATATTATTATTCTTTAAGAAACCATAGATGGTCGGACTCTAGGGAAACATGGATGCCTTACAAGATATGATACTGAGCAAAAGTAGAGCCAAGAGAGCAATGTATACATCAACAACATAATGATATGAACAGCCTTTATAGAAGCAAATCCTCTCAACAATGCAGAGTGCTAGGACAGCTGTATTTGATTGGTCACAGACTATATTATGACCAACCAGAGGAACCAAACCAAACAAAACAAAACACAGAGGGAAAAAAAGCCCTTCCCAATCTGATGAATACTTTATAAAAATTATCTCTTATGTATGTCTTTCCCTTAATCCTTATTCCTTTCCTCAATGAATGGTCATAGAATATGGGCAGATAGTTTTCAAATGAAGAAATTAAATCTCTATGTAATCATATAAAAATGTTCCAAATCACTATTGACTAGAGAAATGAAAATTAAAACAACAATAGAGTTTCATTTCAAACCTATCAGATTGTCCAAGATGAGAAAAAGGGAAAATGATCAACATTAAAGAGGTTGTGGGAGGATTGGGTCATTGATGCATTGCTGCTAGAATTATTAAAAAAATCCTATCTTTCTGGAGAGCAATATGGAACTATGCTGAACGAGCAATAAAGCTGTTCATACCTTTTGACCCCGCAATTCCAATTTGAGGACTGAATCCAGAAGAAAATGTAAAAAAATGGGAAAAGTTCTACATGTTCCAAAATACTCATAGCAGCTCTTTTTGTCATGGCAAAGAAATGGAAATTGGGGAGATGCCCATCAATTGAGGAATGGCTAAACAAGTTTTGCTACATGAGTACTATGTAATATTATTGTTTCATAAAAAAGCCATAAATGACCAGTCTCTAGAGAAGCATGGAATGACTTATGGGATCTGATGATGAGCTAAAGAAGTAGAGTCAAGAGAACAATATACACAGCAATAACTTTATGAGGACATCCTTGATAGAAGCACCTACTCTCAACAGTCCAGAGAGCTAGGACAACTGTATTTGATTGGTTTTTAATTAGAGGCAGGGTATTAATTTGACTCAGGAGAGAAATAAGATGCATACACACAGGTGGGGGTGTTAACAGGATAACTAGCAGAGCTGTTTATTCACAGTATCTTTATTCACAGAGTTTTTTACAGCAGAAAACTACATTAGCATACAAGATGAAACAAGTCAATGATGTTTCTCAAAGTTGCTTAGGTTATAACCTATCAGTATGTAACCTAGGTCAATAAATTTATGTACAAGGCTATCATGCAAATGAGGTCACAAATTTACACAGTTGTGTTATCTATGGAAATCCTTTTGCCTAAGGGTCATATAAGGCCAGACTTTAGTCATAGCTGACTTTTTACCCATACTTTCTCAGGCAGCCCTCAACAAATTCTTCCTCTTCTGTTTACAAAATAAACTAATAATTGCATAAGGTGTCCTTCAACACTTTAACCTAAACCATCTGGTTCTTAACTTATGTTATCAAAATGTTATAACTTCAACATATATAAATGACCTTAAGTATACTGATCAGTAAGTACATCAGCCATCTTATCTGGCTTCATTTTGTACAACTTAGGATACTATAAGCCTTCCTCAATATGTGCCATTCTAGCTTTTAATGTCTTGAATGAGAAGCCCACACTCTTACTCAGAGCAAAGAGAGTTTTAAAATGAAAAAATAAAGGGGTGGCTAGGTGGCTTAATGGATAGAGCAGGAGACCTGGAGTCAGGAATACCTGAGTTCAAATTCAGTCTCAGACACTTAATAATTACATAGCTGTGTGGTCTTGGGCAAGTCACTTAACCCTGTTTGCCTTGAAAAAACCTAAAAAAAATACAAAGAAAAGAAAAAAAACAAATTATCAATATTACACTTACGACAAAGCTAAAAACAAAAATAATACCATGTAACCATGTACCAGTTATAGGTGGAGAAGACAACCAATCATTAAATTTCTTGCTCAAATCTATATTTTCTTCCCTAACACAAAATGTGCATTACAAAGTTTTGTAATGTATTAAACAAATGATAAAGGTCTTCCTAAATTCTTCTTCTGAGGCTTTAATGCTCTGGTAACATTTTCTGACAACTCTTGAGCATATTTTTCTTCTGTCTTTTCCTTATTTATCCCTTTTTTACCTATACATGTTCAAATAATGCAGTTGTTTCAGTTAATATTACACCCCACTTTTTCTCTAGTAATATTGACATATCCCTCTATATGGGGTGGGACAAGCCTCCCAGGGTGGAAAATGTTCACATTTAAATTTCCAAGCATGTAAATTTAAACAAAGAGTTTCTGTAGGAAATCTTTTTCTACCTTCAGTATTTTCTATAAATAGAACTCCTAACATTTCTAAATTCCTAAATGCTCCCATTCTATAAATATTTGGATGAGTCGAATGATTAGTTTTATTTAATTTAACACATGGTTCAACAGTACACTTTTTTACAAAACATATAGGTGTCATACTATTTGAGTCAGAAGAATTATACCTAACTTCTCTTCTCAGCATCTCTTCTTTGATATTTCAATTGTAACTTTGTCATAACCCAAATAATTTGTAGTTTCCCCTGTCAAAAGAAATTCAGTCATACTTTCTCCCTATGGTATAGTAGTTATCCACAGAGCATTTTGAACATAAGTCCAATATTCAGTTTCTTTTACAGTCCCCAAATTGTTCATGATTAATGTAAGCAACGAAAATTGTCCTATGTCCATGTTGTGCTCTCCTTTTGTGTGTTTTGTCCTTCCTTCTCCTCTTATCATTTCTTTTTGAATTTCTTAAGGGTAAGTTATTCATTTTCTGTATTATGTGATTGATCTGGTCTCTACACAGTCTGATGTTCCTTTCTCCATCTTTGGACAAAACAGAAGCATACCCTCAACCCCATGTTAGAATTGGTCAAGTATTTTCCATTGTCCATCCTTCAAGTCCTTCCACATGACCATGCCCTTCTTTCCATGTTGCATATCTTTATAAAAAATCTTTCTGAAAATGATCCTTGTTTATCGTTCAAGTTAAAAAAAATCATGGTATGTAAGACAAGATTTATTCTCTTCTTTTATTTCACTTTTGTTCCTATATATCCCCTCTTTTCCTGTACTTCCAGAAATCTCTTAAGATCTTTATGTTTCCCTTCTACTAAGGCTTGCCCTGTGGAGTAATAGGGAATGCCTCTACTTCTCTATCTCTAGCTAGTCCTTTTTCTAAAATCTCTTTCTGATAACTTCAGGGTTGAGAGATAAGAGACAGAACTGCCAGCGAACAAGCCATGGAGAGGGAGAAGGAAGGGAGAAAGCATTCTGGCAGAATCACAGTGAAGAAGTGGGGAAGAGAAAGGGTCAACAGCATTTTATCATATTAATATTCATTTATCTATTCACACACACACACTCTTCTCCAATCATGTAGATTCAAAGTACTTTCTAATCTCAATTTTCCTTTCCTTGGGAACCGTGGAGAACATTCATAAACAGTCTTTAAAAACTTTTCTAGTTTTTTGGTGTTGATTTCTAATCCCTTCTCTTTCGCCATTTTCTTTAAAATTGTTGCAACCTGTTCTGTATTATATATTTCTTATTTTTTATTAAAGATTTTATTTATTTTAAGTGTTACAATTTTCCCCCCAATCTTACTTCCCTCTCCCCACCCCCACAGAAAGTAATTTGTTAGTCTTTGCTTTGTTTCCATGTTGTACATTGATCCAAACTGAGTGTGATGAGAGAGAAACCATATCCTTAAGGAAGAAACAAAAAGTATAAGAGAGACAACAAGATAAGACAATAAAATATCTGCTTTTTTCTAAATTAAAGGGAATAGTCCTTGCACTCTATTCAAACTCCATAGTTCTTTATATGGATACAGATGGTATTCTCCATTGCAGACAGTTCTAAATTATCCCTGATTGTTGCCCTGATGGAATGAGCAAGTCCACCTGCATGTTGTTTTTAGGGTATACTGTGTTTTTCCGGTTCTGCTCATCTCATTCAGCATCAGTTCATGCAAATCCCTACAGGCTTCCCTGAATTCCCCTCCCTCCTGGTTTCTAATTAAACAATAGTGTTCCATGACATACATATACCACAGTTTTCTAAGCCATTCCCCAATTGAAAGCCATTTACTTGATTTCCAATTCTTTGCCAGCACAAACAGGGCTGTTAATGAATATTTTAGTACAAGTGTTGTTTTTACCCTTTTTTATCATCTCTTCAGGGTATAGACACATTAGTGGCATTGCTGCATCAAAGGGTATGTACATTTTTGTTTCCTTTTGGGCATAGTTCCAAATTTATTTTCAGAAAGGTTGAATGATTTCACAGCTCCACCAACAGTGTAATAGTGTCCCAGATTTCCCACAACCCTTCCAACAACGATCCTTATCCTTTCTGTTCATATTGCCCAGTCTGAGAGGCTGAGGTGGTACCTCAGAGATGGCTTCTTTATTTCTTTAGATATTTCCTCCACCACTGTACCCACAGTACTAGCTTGGAAAAATGGAAATAAAATTCATGCTGTGATGCAGCTTCCTTGTCAAGCATTCCCCTTTTCTTCATTTTTCCCATGACTTTCAATGGCTCCACATGGTGTTTCTTCTCTTGAAAGACTCTCTCAGCCTCCAGATGGCTTCATTCTCCTTAACCTCTCGAACAATAAGTGTGCCAAACATTAGAGAAGTGCAGACTGGCAGTGGGATCAATTCGGCTCAGTAGAGAAATGAGATGTGTACACATGGCAGGACAATTAGCAGAGATGTTTATTCACAGTATCAGACAGTTTTTTTTAATAGCAGAAAATAACAACATTAGCATACAAGATAAAACAAGTCAATGGTGTTTCTCAAACTTGTGCATGATATAACCTAGCAGGATGTTACCTAGGTCAAGAAGTTTACATATAATGCTATCACACAAGTGAGGTCATGCACTAACGCAGTTGTATTATCAAGGCGGATTTCCATGGAAAGCTTTTTGTCTGAGGGTCTCATAAGACCAGACTTTAGTCATAGCTAACCTTCCATAGAGACTTTCTTGGGCGACTCTCAACTGTTCTGGACTATATTGTGCCCAACTAGAGGAAGAAAAACTAAAAAAAAATATGCACAGAAAGAAAAAAGAAAACAACTCTTCTCAATCTGATGGACACTTTATAATAACTATCTTATCTATCATTTTGTCTTAATTCTAATTCCTTATGCCAAAAATTACAAATATATAAAAACATTTAACAAAATATGTATGTAAAATGTTAACCTAACTATTCCCTTCTGAAGGTAGGAGAGTGGGGAGGGAGGTTGGAGAAAAAATTTTGTAACTTGGAGATATGCATGTACAAATAAGTGTAAATAAATAAATGAATAAAATTTTGAAAAAGAAATTATAGTCA
>NC_133663.1:108656384-108668827 GCF_037893015.1 Macrotis lagotis | reverse complement strand
GCTGTCTACTAGCCGAGGCTGCAATCCTAACAGGTGGCAGAACTGGAAAATTCCCGTTCGGCAAAAGAGAAGGAGGCAGCAGGGCACAATCAGACAGGCCAGCACGGCAAGGAGCGTGATTAGAGCAGAAGGAGAAAGGGGAGAGAAAGAAAGCATAGTCAACACAATAGGGATATGTCCCTCAGGCAATATCTGAGAGTAAACGCCCTCTCCTTCCTCCCGGTCAGAAAGGACCGAGGCTGTCTGGAGAATCCGACCAGCGGATTCAGACGTTCCCTAGCAAAATCAGGTCCCGGGTTTCGGCACCACTTGCCGGGTTTTTATTTACAACGCCGGCTTCTTTATGCTAGTCCGTCCTCTTACTCACCAGTCCAACGCGTGATGAGTCTTCGGGGTACCCCCGGCCCCCACTCTTTGATGGGGGAAGAACCAGACAGAGCGCCTGAGGTGGGTAATCAGTCTTTATTCTTCTGTGATCACATTCCCGCTCCCCCCCACCTCTCAGCAGACCCTTTTATCCCCTCTGTCCTCCCTCCCATGAACTCTTACTCAATGAGGGGCCGAGTTCTGTAACATTCCCTTATAAGGTGATTATGTTTCCCCCTCTAAGCAACCGCCAAGCCTCTTCCCCCCGCCCCCAACAAGAAGGACCTGAATTTAAATCCAGCCTCAGACACTTAATAATAACTTAACAGCATGATCTAGGGCAAATCACTTAATCCTATTACCTTGCAAAAACCAAAAAACGTGCACTAAGTAATACAGCAGGAGAAGTTAATGGAATGAGAGTATTACATAGAAAAGAGAACTTTATTAGTATGAAGCCTCAACTTCTGTCTCTCAGAATTAAATATAAGCAGTAAATAAATAAATAAGAAAAAAGACAAGGAGCTGAATAGAATTAAAAAATACATATAATAAACCCCTCTGGTGACAAATTAATAGAAATAGAAATGTATCCTACCTTAAAGGTAAGCAGGGGGAAATAAGAAAAGAAAATGGAAGTAGTGATAAAAGGGTGGGGAAAAGTAAAAGCAAAAATTGAAAAAAATATAGTGTTACATGGCACTTACACAAACAAACATACCTACACACAAATTGATCATGTATTAGGACATAAAACCTCTCAATCAAATGCAGAAAGGCAAAACTATTAAATGGATACATTTTTAGATCATGATGCCATAGAATTACAAGTAATAAAGAATCATCACATGATAAGATAAAATTTACTGGAAACTAAATAACCTAAATGTATCAAGCATCAAATAATAGAAATAATCAACAAAATCATCCAAGACATTAACAACAATGAGATATCATAGCAAAATATGAGAGATCTATCCAAAGCAGTTATTAGAGGAAACTTTGTTTCTAAAAGTTTATGTGAAGAAATTAGAGTAAGAGCTGATGAAAGAAGAGGACATAAAACTAAAAAAAGTTAGAAATTTTTTTTTTAAATCCCTAATTAAATCACAGGTTAAAAATACCACAAATCAAAGGATAAATTAATAAATTTGAAAGTTAGAAAATTATAGAACTAACAAAACTAAAGGTTGCTTTTTTAAATCGCAATAAAACAGATTTATATTTGGTTAATGTGATTAAAAAAAGAAAGAAGAAAACCATGAAAAAGATGAACAAATCTGTCATGAGGAATAAAGTAAAGTAATAGTTCAGAGCTATTGCCCAACTGGATATCAACAAAACTGAAAATATGAATGAAGTGAATATTTACAAAAATACAAAGTGACATGAAACAGAGAAGAGAAAATACAAAACTAAATAAAATCACTTCAGAAAAAGAAATTTAAAAAATTCTTGGGGCTTGGAATGAAGACAAGATTTCAGTATCCTGCAAAACCAAGTCTTCTCTTTCAGGGAAAAAGATGGACAATTAATGAAATAGGAGATTTCTGACTTTTCCTGAAGAAAAGACAAAAGCTAAGTAGAAAATTTGGACTTCAAAAAAGAAATTCTAAGTACACATGAAAATGTAAAAAAGTAAAAGAAAAAAATTGCCACCCAATAAAATGAAACTGGCTACAGCCCTGCCTGGGAGAAAGATTCTCATAACTCTTTAGAATTTTAACTCTATTAGAGAGAATACTTAGCCAGAAATAACGGGCAATTGTTACATGTCCATATCTCTCGTAGAAACGTGAAAGCAGGAAAACTATTGAATTAATAAATAAAATTAAAAGTTGGTTTTATTAAAAAACAATAAAATTGACAAACATTTGATTAATTTAATTTTAAAAAAGAAAGAAGAAAAACAAATTCAGAGTATCATAAATGAAAAAAGATGAACTGACAACCAATGAAGAAGAAATTAAAATAATTCAGAATTATTTTGTCAGAGTGTATGCTAAAAATTTGAGACTAAGTGAAATGGATGAATACTGACAAAAATATAAGTTTCCTAGGTTAAATGAAGAGGAAATTAAATACCTAAATATCCCTATCTCAGAAAAAGAAATTCAACAGGCTATCATTGAACTCCCTAAAAAATCTCTAGGGCAAGATGGATTGACAAGTTAATTCCATCAGATATTTAAGGAGCAATTAGCTCTAATTCTATATATACTCTTTGGAAAAAAATGAAGATGTAACTCTGCCTAACTCCATTTCTTATGTTTTTGCAAGGCATATGGGTTTAAGTGGCTTGTCCAAGACCACACAACTAGGTAACTATTAAGTGTCTGAGACAAGACTTGAACTCAGCTACTGCTGACTCCAGGACTAGTGCTCTATCCACTGCACCACTGATCCATCACCTAACTCCATTTTTTGAGACCACTATGGTGCTGATGCCTAAACCAGGAAGAGTCAAAACAAAGAAGAAAATGAAAGGCCAAATTCTCTAATGAATATGAAAGTAAAAGTCTAAAATAAAATATTAGCAAAATGATTACAGCAAGTTATCATTAGCATAATACACTATAACCAAGCAGGATTTATCCCAGTAGTGCAGGATTGGTTCAATATAAGGAAAACTGTTAGTATATTTGAGTTTATCAATAACAAGCCTAACAGAAATCATATGATTATCTCAATAGATGCTGAAAAAGTATTTGACAAAATACAACATCCATTCCTACTAAAAATACTAGAGAGCATAAGAATAAATGTATTGTTCCTTAGAATGATAAGCAGTATCTATCTGAAACCATCAACAAAGACTATATGCAATGGGGATATGTTTGAGGCATTTCCAATAAGATCAGGGGTGAAAGAAGGATGCCTGTTATTACCAATATTATTCAATATTGTATCAGAAATGTTATTTTCAGCAATTAGAGAAGAAAAAGAAATTGAAGGAATTAGAATTGAGGAGGAAACAAAACTCATTCTCTGCAGATGACCTGATTGTTGTACCTAATGAATCCTAAAAAGTCATCTAAAAAGCCACTGGAAGCAATTACAACTTTACCAGAGTCACAGGATATATAATAAACCCACAAAAGTCTTCACCATTTCTATATATTACTATCAAGATATAGCCACAAAAGCTAGAAAGAGATATTACATTAAAAATAACTTCAGACAATATTATATACTTGTGCATCTACCTGCCAAGGCAGATTCAGAAACTCTAAAAAAAAAACTATAAAATGCTTTTCACACAAATAAAATTAGATTTAAATACTGGGCAAATATTAACTGTTCATGGACAGGAAGAGCTAATATAATAAAAATGATCATTCTATCTAAATAAAGTACTTATTTAGTGCCTTGCCAATCAGACTTCCAAAATAGTATTTTTATGAGCTAGGAAAAAATGTAACTAAATTCATATGGAGAAACAAATAGTCAAGAATATCCAAGGATTTATAAAAATAAGTGCAAAAGAAGGTGGCTTAGCCTTACCTGATCTAAAATTATATTAAAAAAATCAGTCATCAAAACTGTCTAGTATTGTCTAAGAAATAAAGTGGTGCATCAGTAAATAGATTACATGCAAAAAAGACAGCAAGAAATGATTACAATAATCTGCTGTTTGATAAACCCAAAGTTTCCAGCTTCTGAGCTAAGACCTCTCTTCAATAAAAAGGGTTGAGAAAAATAGGATGTTAGTATGGCACAAACTTGGATTAGACCAACACCTCACACCCTATAACAAGAGAGGATCAAAATTTGTTTAGGCTGTCGACATAATAGACAATACTATAAGCGAACTAGAAGATCAAGGAATAGTTTACCTGTCAGATCTATGGAAAGGTGAGCAGTTTATGACGAAGAAGTGATTGAGAGTATCATTAGAAACAAATTAGGAGAGGCTAGGTGGCATAGTGGATAAAGCACCAGCCTTGGAGTCAGGAGTACCTGGGTTCAAATCTGGTCTCAGACACTTAATAATTACCTAGCTGTGTGGCCTTGGGCAGGCCACTTAACCCGATTTGCCTTGCAAAAAAAGCCTAGAAAAAAATTAGATATTTTTGATTATATTAAATTAAAGAAATGTGGTAAATTGGGAAACAACTTTTACAACTGGTATTTCTGACAAAAGACTCATTTATAATATGTATATATACATATATATATGTGTGTGTGTGTGTGTGTGTGTGTGTGTGTGTGTGTGTGTGTGTGTGCGTGTGTGTGTATGTATAAAATGAAAGAGAGAGAACTGAATCAAATTTATAAAATAACCAAGCCACCATTCCCCCATTGACAAATGGTCAATGGATATGCAGAGGCAATTTACAGATAGAGAATCAAAGTTATCCACAGTCACATGAAAAATTGCTCTAAATCATTAGTGATTAAAGAAATGCAAATAAAGCAAATTAAAAAGGTACTCTGAGGTACCATCTCCCACCTATCAGATTGGGCAATATGACCATAAAGGATGATGTTCAATGGTGGAGGGGATGTGGTAAATCTGGGATGCCAATATATTGTTGGTTTTAGCTGTGAATCATCCAGCCTTTCTGGAGACCAATCTCGAATTATTCCCAAAGGGCAATAAAAATGTGTATCCCTTTGATCCAACAACAGCACTACTGGGTCTATACACTAAAGAAAGGGTCCAAATATTACTAATCCAGAAATATTCATAGCAACCCTGGCTGTAGTAGCAAAGAATTGAAAACTGAGAGAATGCCCATCATTTGGGGAATGGTTGAACTAAATGTGATATTTGTACATTATGTAACTCTATTGTTGTATTAGAAATCAAGAGAGATTGGATATCAGAGAAGCTTGTAAAGACTTGTATGAACTGATGTTGAGTGAGATCAGCAGAACCAGAAGAACATTATACACTCTAACAGCAACATGGGACTGATGATCAATGTTAATGCACTTGCTCATTCCATCAATGCAACAATCAGGGACAATTTTAGAATGCCTGTGACTGAGAATATCATCTGTATTCAGAGAATGAATTGTGGATTTTAAACAAAGACAAAAGTCTATCACCTTCATTTTTTAAAGTGTCTTATTACTACATAATTTTTTCTATCTCTAGTATTTTATTCCTCAAGGATATGATTTCTCTCTCAACACATTCAACTTTGATCAATTTATAGCATTTCACAATTTCACCAACATTGCATTAATGGTTCATATTTCCTACATTCCCTCTAATGTTTGCAATTTTCCAATCATGCTCAATTAGTAAATTTATTACATATAAAGTTATATTCAGAATTGCTTGAATTTAGATTTCTTCTATCAATGTTAAGATAATTTAAACTATATATATATAGTATTGATAATCTCATATTAAATCTTTTAGTATATTTTGATCATTACCAATTGGGAAATGGCATATCAAAATAGGCAAATAAAGAAATGTTTTTCAATTTTTTTCAGCTACCATTGCTGTTATTCCCTTCATCCTATTGCCCCTGCTCCCATTTCTTCTGTTCTCCATCTCTTTTCATCCTTTCCCCTACTCAGTTTGCTTCTAGTCTCTTCCCCAATCTTCCCTCCCTTCCATCAATTTACTCCTTTCTCTTATCCTCCTAAATCCCTGTACAGTAAGAAAAATGTCTATACTCATTTGAATATATGCCCATTATTGAAGAGGGTAAGGTCCACTCATGCCAACTCACATCTCTCTTCTTCCATTCCACTGGGAAAAAAAAAAAATTCTTGCTTCTTTTATATAGTCTAATTTACCCCATTCTACCTCCTCTTTTCTCTTTCTCCTAGTGTATTCCATTCTTAACCCCTAAATTTTATTATTTTTAGATATCCCTTCATATTTAACTCACTCTTGTGCTCTCTGTCTATATGGAACCCTTTAAAATTACCTAATAATGAGATATTTTATATGAGTTATGAGTATCATCTCACTATGTGGGAATATAAAGCGTTGAGCATCATTAAATCCCTTATGATTTTCTTTTCTTGCTTATGTTTTTATGCTTTGCTTGAATCTCAAATTTGAAGTTGAAATTTTCTCTTCAGTTCTGCTCTTTTCATCATGAGAGCGTAAATGTTGTCTAAGTGAATTTTCATCTTATCCTTCCCCCAAAGAGCATGTTCAGTTTTGCTGAGTAGTTGATACTAGGTTGTAATTCAAACTTTTTTGCTTTCTGGAATATTGCATTCAAAGACATCCAATCCTTTAATGAAATAATTATTAACTTTTTTCTGTTATCATTTCTGTGCATTCATGATCCTTGAATTGTTTATTTTTGGTTACACATAGTATTTTCTCCTGGACCTTTGATTCTGGAATTTGACTATAATATCTTTGGGAGTTTTTATTTTGGGACATATTTTAGAAGGTGATTGGTGGATTCTTTCTATTTTTATTTTACCCTCAGTTTCTATAATATCTGAACACTTTTGTTTGAGAATTTTTGACTTTGGGTATTTTGATCATGGATTTCAGGTACTCCAAAAATCTTTAAATTTTGTCTCTCAGATATATTTTCCAGATCACTTTTTTACCAATGAGATATTTCACATTTTCTTCTGCCTTTTTTCTTTCATTCTTTGGATTTTGATTTTATTTTTTTTTATTTCTCATAATGCCATTACATTCCATTTGCTCAGTTATAATATTGAAGTAATTATTTTCTTTAATGAACTCTGCATGTCCTTTTCCATTTGATATACTTTTTAAGGACTTTGATTGTGTCTTTCTTTTCTTTAGAGAATTATTATGCTTGTTTTGCCATTTGGTCAATTCTGTTTTTAAGGTACTCTTTTCTTCATTTACTTTCTGAACCTCTTTTTTCATTTGTCGTAAACTGCTTATCAAAAGTGGTATTTTCCCAATTATTTCTTTTTTGTCTCTACTTTGCCAAGCTGCTAAATCATTTTTCATGATTTTCTTTAATATCCCATTTCTCTTCTTAATTTTTATTCTACCTCTCTTAGTTGATATTCAAAATTCTTCTTGACCTCTTCCATGGTGTAATACCTTTTCTTGGAGGCTCTGGATATAGGGATTTTGACTTTGTTATCTTCTGAGTGGATTCTGCCACCAATTTGTGGTGGTCAGGGTTTTGTTTATTTCCCATATTCTTTGCTCTTTTTTCTAGTCTATCACTTGATTTTAATTTTTTGCCATGGTAGGAATCTGCTTCTAGGGTGAAGGAGACACTGTCAGAAGCTTCTGGTGTTCTGTGCAGCTATTTTCAGAGGTACATTAATTTTCAGTCTTTCCAAGGAGGTATTGTAGTAGAGAAACTATTAGTTAAATAAATTTTTTGTAACTATTTTTTTTCCATCTCACTAGGTCATGTATCTTATATTTTCACTGACCTTCATCTCATTTTTCGAGGTCATTGCCTCAAAAATCCTGACATTCTTCCCATTGTTCTGAGACCATCAGAAATTAATTGACACCCATATTTCCATTTCCTATTTCCTAAGTTGTAGAAACCATTTGAAATTCACCCAAATGTACATTCTATTTTCTATCTTACAGATTCTACCACTCCTCAAATAACCCCTATCACAAAACAGTGGGTTCTTGTTTTGGGGTTTTTTGCAACTGTTTTTCAGAGCTACTTCTAGGTATCTGCAAGTCTTCATTTCTTTCAAAGTGGTATGATCTAAGGAGAGGATTTTAATCTTCTTTTGCTCTATGCCCTCGTCTGTGGGTGACCATAAGTACTCCTTTCTGCAAGTGAACAGTAAGAAGCATCCCTGGTCCGCTGTGGCTGCAAGGTCTAGTGTGCTACTGCTCTCCCTCTTCTCTTTGGAGTCCAACATAGATCAGAGTATAGGAAAAGAAATGTATTACTGTCTCAGTGATAGCAAAGAGATCCCTATAATCTCCTTCTGACCCCATTACTCTGTGCTTCCTGAGAGCTCCAGTAGTAGTTACTGTTCCTGATTCAATGGGTTGCAAGGATTCCTCTTGGTGTCCTGGGGTCCATCCTGTGATCTGAGGCCTGTGTTGGACTATGCTTCACTCTCAACCTGGTGTACCACTTTTCCTGCTGAGCTTCAAATTTGTCCTTGGAAATCTCTGGTCTGAGTGGTCTGGAAACTATCACTGCTGCTACTGACCCAGTCAACTTATATCCTATTTCTGGATTGGTAGGACTGGTCCATGCTGGTGGAGTCATTCTGCACTGAGCTCCTCCTTTCTGGCTGGTCTTTCAGGGTGTTTTAGGCTGGAGAATTGTTTTATTCCATCCTTTTATGAATTATTCCATTCTAGAATTTGTTTAGAGTTGATTGAGTCCTTGCCTTTACTCTTGTCATCTTGGTTCCACCCCCTATTATTCCATGCTTCTTTTCACAAAACTTTGAGAGGCAAATGCTATTTTTATTCACATTTGTCAAATAAGGAAAACAGAAATGTATTGATTTGCTCAGGGTCACACAACTGGTAATTCAGTGAGGCTGGATTTGCACTCAGAACTCCCTCCCTTGCCTTCATCTTTATCAATTCTGCCATTTAACTTCCTATCACAAGTTTAATCAAATATATATCTAATCAAGCAGATGATACTGAAAAATAAAATAGATAAAAGTAAAGGCATTACTGAATGTGCAGCATTTGAACATCAGTATTTTTAGGTAATTTTACAAAAGACAACAATTTAATGTATTTTTCCAAGAGAGATAACAAGGCAATCAAAGACAACATATTTTATTGCATGTGTATTTGCAGATCATCATGATAAATGAAGATGAACTGGTTCTCTTCACTCCATTGCCTGCCCCCCCCAATGAAAAGCAGTAAAGATAAAAATAATTTGAAGAAAGTTTGGCATAAGATTCAAATAAGTCAACTTATTCTTAAAGATTTATTTATTTTTAATAATTAAAAACTGATTGGAAAATAATTGATTTTAGATCAGAATTACCATGATATAATAAAATACATCTATCACCTTATAGATTTTCCTTATTAGATTAGTTTTCCCAAGTATTGTGAGGTTTTAGGAGACTGTTTTTTTTCCTTATTATTCTCAGCAATAAGTATACATAATAGATGCTTAATAGTTGTTAATAAATCTTTTTTTGATTAACATATATAATTTTATTATAATATGAAGTAAAAAATTACTTAAGAAAATTTATATCATGTAGGTTTGATCATATATGCATGCATATACATATGTTTATGTTTGTATATATATATTTACTAGTATAATCATAATTTCATGCATTGCTGACAGAATTTAAAAAAAAATTATTCATGTAAGACAATTGGGCTAAGTGACTTGCCAAGGTCACACAGTAAGCAATTATTGAGTGTCGAACTCAGGTCCCCTTGAATACAGGGCTGGTGCTCTATCCACTATGTCACCTAACTGCCCCACTGACTGAATTTTTAAAAATTTGAGAGGAAAATTTTGATTAAATGGAAATAATTATGTAAAGTAGTGTTTCAAAGAAAATTGGGAACACAACAAGATAATATGCAGAAGCTTGGACTTTTTCATCTTCACAGTGTTCATTTTGGTCCTCCAGTTTACCAAAGTAATTGTCTATGGTCAGATTCCTTTTTTTTTCTGTTTACTAATTTCCCCAGACTGTGCCTGTTTTGTGGGTGCTTCCTGAGCTTCTGAGTATTATTGGAACACCTCTGTAAGGACATCAGTTCCTTCAAGCTCTTATGGGAGGCTCTGAAGTTTCTCCTGGTCTGTGAATGACCACAAGCTCACCCATCTGTATCAGGGATGTGAGGAAGGTCCTTGTTCTATGAGGGTACCACACTGAAAGCAGAGTCTAATATGGTCAAAGCCCCAGAGTCCTGTCCCAAGGACAGAGGACAGACCTCGACAGTCTCCCTCCACTCCATCACCTTCTGTGGGGCTGAGCGCTCAAGGACCATGGACCAGACAGTTCCCTGCTGGGCAGCTCCCTAGGCCTGCTTCCATTTCCTGGGATCTGAACTGTACTGAGGGCTGCTGCTACACTGAGGAGAGCCACCCTGGCCTGAGATTCATCCTAGCTCTGGCAGAGGTCTTTCTGCTGATCTTCCAAGTTTTTCTTGGTGTTCCCTTGGTGACAGATCAGTAAACTGCTTCTGCTTCCAGGAGCTGGGGCTCCCAGGGACCCAGGTGCCCTGGGGCTGTCCCTGGAAGGCTGAAGCTCTTTCATTCCAGTGCTGACACACCCTCCAACCCCATGGAAGGGAGTCTTCCCACTATTTTGCAGGTTGCCTTGGGCTGGAAAATTGCCTCACTGGATCTTTCTGTGGTTTCTCTCTCAAAAATTTAGAGTCATAATGTAAACGTTTTTGAAATATTGTTGAGAGGGCTCCCAAGAAAGTCTTTTCTCCTGCTGCCATTGTGTCTCTGCCCACGCAATCAGTTATTAAACAATGATTTATTAAGTTTTAGGTCAAGATTATTGTGTTAGCTACTAAAAATACAAAGATAGAAGAAAATAGTTCCTGGTCTAATTTGCTTTCTTTATGAGAGCAGTATTAATATGTGTGTATGTCTGTGTGTGTGTGTGTGTGTGTATAATTTACATGTATATGTAAATTATACATATATATTATATATATACATATATATATATATATATATATATGTATGCATATATACCCACGCAATTTCTTCTATGTTGTTGCGTATTGTTGGAGAAGACTTACTCTGGAGGAGTATATAGGAGTATATTAGTTTTCAAAAACATGGAAAAGTGGGATCAAGATAAACTTCTTGAAGGAAATTATATGAATTGAATTTTGAAAGAAATTAAGATTTTTAAGAATTGGAAATGAGTGTGTGAATTTCAAGTATAGTGAAGAGAATGTAGAAAGACCCTAAGTCAAGAGATGGAATGCTATATGACAAATACTAAGTAGACCTGTCAGGCAGGGCCAGAGTCCAGAAAAAGAAGTAATGAGACTAATTTTAAATATTTAGGGAAATATCATGTCTCACTGACCCTCACTTGAAGCAGATTGTGACAAAATGATCTAATCCTCAGAAGCAAAGCTCAACTTTTTAAAACTGAATTTAAAAAAGAGTTCTAACTATAGAAAGTTATTTTTGTAGCAGGGAAGATTCAAACACAAACTCAGGAGTGCAAAACAGTGTCAAGGTAGTTTTATGTGAAATATCAAAAGGGAATATGAATTGATTTCAAGCCTAAAAGGTTCTCTTGAAAGAAATCAATAAGGATTTTAAAAATCAGGTCAGCAAGGTAAGAAAAATAGGTAAAAGCAAAGAAATTATAGAACTATGGGTAAAAATGCATGGATAAGCAGACCTGATTTAAGCTTACCTGGCTTTCCCTCACAATTGAATCCAGAAAACCCATAGAATAACAGTGGGGAAAATCCTCCAGAAAGATCTGTCACAGGAGAGCATGGGCATACCTAGCATGGGGGGGTGGGGGTGGGGTGAGTCAGAGCACTGACCTGAAAACTATGGTAGTGGAAGTTTTTGCTGTGTGCATGCATGGCATGTGAACAGAGAGAATCCAGACTGTCCAGGACACCCATCCAGCCAATTTGTCTGTTCTTGAATATCCTCTCCCCATCCCCACCATGTCTCTGTGGGAAAGTCTGACTTTTTTTCAGCACAAACACAGAAATAACCACAGTTGTTTGCCCCTTAGCACAAAGTGATCAGCAGATTTTCTTGAGTGCCCTGAGAGAGGCTATGGTTTTTCTAATCTAAGAGCCCAGGGTTAATTGTGTGATGCAGCCCCAGGCCTAGGGAGTAGGGCACTGACACCACTAACAAAAACACTCAAGAGAAAGCTTCTGTTATTCCTTCCTGGTGGGCCCAATGAGAAATATTTAACTATTTTTCTCTCAAAGATCACTAGCATCTCAACTGTCAAAGACACCTTTATAATTCTATCAAATTGGGTTATGTGTTGACAATATAAACATTGTTCCTCCTTTATCTTCTATGATACTATTTTTCTGATGCTCTTCCTATTTCACAATGATGTTCTGCCTCTCTTTGATGATCCTTTCCTTTTCCCTCTCCCTTTTTCTATCTCTCTTTTTCCTTTGTGGTCTCTTCTATTAATTATTTGAATTATATATATTTTTG
>NC_133663.1:108643884-108651384 GCF_037893015.1 Macrotis lagotis | reverse complement strand
GTTGTGTCTCCAGTATCCCC
This sequence comes from Macrotis lagotis, assembly GCF_037893015.1. Classification (NCBI taxonomy): domain Eukaryota; kingdom Metazoa; phylum Chordata; class Mammalia; order Peramelemorphia; family Peramelidae; genus Macrotis; species Macrotis lagotis. The sequence continues at coordinate 108,651,364 of NC_133663.1, read as the reverse complement.
ATTCTCTATCCCGCATTCATTTTCCTATCCCTTTCCTCTCCTATTTCCATCAGGGGAAGATAGATTTCTATTCTCCATTGATTATTTATGTTTTTCTCTCTCTGAGTCACTTCCAATGAGAGTAAGACTCACTCCTTCTCATCTGCCTCCTCTTCCACTCTACTGCAAAAACTTTTTCTTGCCTCTTTTTCAAAGTTTTTAAAATACAATGGGGTTAAATGATTTGCCCAAGTTCACACAGCTAGTCAATTATTAAGTGTCTGAGGACAGACTTGAATTCAGGTCCTCCTGATTCCAAGGCCAGTGCTCTATCCACTGGACCACCTAATTGCCACCTCTTGCCACTTTTTAAGTCAAATAACTTAACCTATTCTACCTCTCCTTTCCCTTTCTACCATCATATTCCTTTCTTCACCATTAGCTTCATATTTTTAATATCATATTCCTTCAAATTCAACTTCCTCCTGTGCCTTGTCTAAATGTACTCCTTCCAATTGCCCTAATAAATGCAAAGGTTCATATGAGTTATCAGTATTATCTTCCCAAGCAGGAACATCAATAAATCCTTCACCATTTTCCCTTCCCTTCCACCCTCTCTCCGCTTTACTTGAGACCTGTACTTGAAAATCAGTCTTTCTGCTCAGTTTTGATAACTTAAAAAGGCAAGTTTGAACATCCCCTATTCCATTGAATGTCCATCTTTTCCCTCAAGAGAATATATTTCATTTTACTGGGTAGTTGATTCTTGGTTGCTACACCATTTTCCAGTTTTCCCAACAAGTTATTTTAAATATTGATTTCTTTTACCTGAAGCTGATTTCTTTGGGTTTGTCAAACAATAGATTGCTGTAATCATTTTCTATGGTTTCTTTTGAACTTATACTAATCCAAACTGATCCATTACACTATGCCTCTACCAGGCAGTTTTGATGACTGATGCTTTATAATATAGTTTTACCTTCCTTTACATTTATTTCTTCAGTTCCCTTGCTTTCCTGCACTTTTTTGCTCCAGATAAATTTTGTTACAATTTTTTTTCCTGGTTTGATGAACTAGTAATTTGGTAGTTTGCTTAATTTGGAACAGAATGAGTAATTTAATTTGAGTAGAATTGTGATTTTTTTTATCATATTAGCTTGAATAACCATGAGCTTTTAACATTTTTCCAATTATTTAGATCTGATTTTATTTGGGTGAGAAGTGCTTTATAATTGTGTTCATATTATTTTATATCCTGCTACTTTGCTGAATTTGTTAATTGTTTCAAGGAGCTTTTGAAGATGAGTCTCTCGGGTTCCTCTAAGCATGCCATTGTGTCATCTGCAAAGAGTGAAAATTTTGCTTCCTCTTTGCCAATTCTGATTCATTCAATTCTAATACTATGTTGAATAGTGTTTCACCCCTAACTTTACTGGAAATGCTCAGAGTTTATTCCCAACAAATATAATACTTATTGATGATTTTAGATAGACATTCTTTATGATTTTAAAGATAACTATATTTATTTCTAAACTTTCTAATGTTTTTAATATGAATGGATGTTTATTTCATCAAAGGCTATTTCAGCATCTATTGAGATAAGAATATAATTTCTGTTGGGTTTTCTATTGATATGATTAATTATGTTATGTATTTTTGTAATCTTGAACCATGCCTTCTTGCCTGGTTTAAATCTTATTTGATCATGGTGTATTATCCTTTGTAATAACTAGCTGTAGTCTCATTGCTAAAATTTTATTTAAGATATATATGCATCAATATTCGGTAGGGAGATTGGTCAATTTTCTTTGTCAGTCTTGGTTCTTTCTGGTTTAGTTATCAGCACCATGTTGTTGTCATAAAAGGAGTTTAGCAGAACAATTTCCTCTCCTATTTTTAAAATAGTTTTTATAGAATAGCAATTAATTCTTCCTTAAATGACAGGTAGCATTCATTTTTAAATTCATCTGGACCTAGAGATTTTTTCATAGGCAGTGTATTGATGATTTCTTCAATTTCTTTTTTTTTCCTGAAATAGTTATTTAAGTAATTTATTTCCTTTTCTGTTAATCTGGAAAGTTTGCATTTCTGTAAATATTCATCCATTTCACTCAAATTATCCAAATTCTTGGCATACAGCTTGGCAAAGTAGCTTAGAATTATCTCTTCGATTTCCTCTTCTTTGGTGGTCAGTTCACATGTTTCATTTTTGATAATGGTAATTTGGTAATTCTAACATTATCCTGATATAGGACATGGTATTTGGTCTCTGCCATATTATTTTATAATTTTTTTTATAATTTTATAATTTAAAATTTTATAATTTTCCCAGCTTTTTTGTTAAAATAATTATCTCCATTCTGAGAAGTTGCAGTCATGCATTAATCAAAAAGTCAATTAATATGCTTATTTACTACAGCATCTAATGAGCCTAACCTATTACAATCATTTAGCACTCTATATTGATCTACCACTCTTGACCAGTGTCAAGTAGTTTTGATAATCTCACTTTGAAATATATTTATATTGTCTCATTGTTTTCATTCTCTTTTTATAACATTGTTCAATGTTTGTATGATTTGCTTTTGATGCACTCATTGTTTAAAAATAGATTATTTATCTTCTAATTCATTTTAATATTTTTCATGACCCTTTATTGCATATGATTTGAAAAGGATACATTTAATATTTCTGCCTCTCTGCATTTTTCTGTGATATTTCTATGTCATAATTATCAGTCAGTTTTTGTGTGTTATGCTGAGAAAACAGCAGATTCCTTTCTATTCCCATTCAATTTTCTCTAGAAGTCTATCATATCTAATTTCTCTAATTGTATGAAGTTGCTGAACTTCTTTCTTTGGTTAGAATAAAATAATTTGGAGAGAGAGAGAGAGACACATGTTGAGATCTACTCATAGTATTGTTTTGCTGTCTGTTTCTTCATGCAACTTAGTTGATCTCTTTTCTAAGAATTTAGATGTACTGGCTAAACAAATTTTTAGTATTGCTCTTGATTAATTGTCCTTGATAACTTTTAGCAAAATTTAGTTTCCTTTCATATCTTTTTAAATTAGACTTATTTTCCCATATTACTTTGAGATTAGAATTGTTGTTTTTTCATTTGTTTTGTTTTTATTTTTGCTTCAGCTAAAGTATATTATGCTCCAGTCTGTTGACTTTTTTTCTGTGTGTATCTCTGCTTCGTGTGTGTCTTATAGAAAACATATTGTAGGATTTTATTTTGTTGGATAATTCATTTCATTCATAATAACTATTTTTATTGCCAACTCTCTATTTCCTTGTACCCTATTTTTCTTTCTCCTTTCACCCTATCTTTTCTCACCAATATTTTCCTTCTGATCACTGTCAACTTGCCCATCCTATACATTATGTTCAATATTTCTGGATAATTGATTATTGATTGCTTCCAAGTTCATTTGTCTTGTTGAATATTATTTTTCATACTCTCTGATCCTTTATTGTTGAAGTTGCTAAGTCCTGCACAATTATGATTGTGGCCTCTCAGATTATGAATTATTTATTTCTCAATGCAATGTTTTCCCCTTTAGATGATAATTGTGGAATTTGGCTACAATTGTCCTTGGAGTTTTTAATTTCCATATCTCCTTTGTGAAGTGTTTGGTGGATTTTTCAATGATTATTTTACACTAATGATCTATCTTATTAAAGCAAATTATTTCCTCAAAGATATCACCCAGACTCTTTTTTGATACATAGATTTCTGGTAGTTTATATTGACTGGATCTCTTTTCCAGATCTATTGCTTTTCCTATGATTTTTTTTTTACATTTTCCTCTATTTTCCAGTCTTTTGATTTTGTTTGATGTATTCTTTATGTCTTACAGAATTATTAGCCTAAAATTTCCTGAATCTATATTTTAAGGATTTATTTCCTTCAATTAGCAATTTTATCTCATTTTACAATGACTATTTTACTTTTAAAGATATTTTTCCATTCTATTCCATTCATCCAATTCTTTGTTTTAAGGAGATATTTTCCTCAGTCAGTTTCTGTACTTTCTTTTCCCAACTTTTGACATTTTTTTCATAAATCTTCTGCATAACTTTCATTTATTTGGCCAATTTATCTTATTTCTCTTACTTAATTTAAAAAAAAATTTGATCTTTTTCAATAGGACATTTTGCATTGGATACCAATTCATAATCCTCTTTGAGGTTTCACATGTAGGCATTTTGTCATTATTTTCTTCTTTTAATTTGGTATTGTTTTTTCTTCCCTGCAACCATAGTAGCTTTTTATGTTCAGAATTATTTTCACTTTTTGGTTATTTTCTTAAGTTGAACTCTGCTCCTGGGCCACAGGGGAACATTCCCAAGTTCCATGTGCTGAGATCCAAGGGTCTGATCATTGGCTTTCCACACTATGGTCTCAGTTACAGGTGGGTGGTACCTGAACTAGGGTTACTTGTCCAGGTCCTGATATACTGTGACTCTCAATATGCATTCTATACTGTAGCTAGGGACCTCACCAACTGGTCTTTCCTGCTGCATTGTTGAGCTGAACCAGGACCAGAGGTCCTGGTTATTGATCTTACCTGTTGCTAAGAGCCTCCTGCAGATTTTGCTGCACCTCACCTAAACTGAAACATGATCCTGTTTTTACCCAAGTGAGACTGACTTTTTCTGACATCCCCCCCAAATATCATGAGCTGGACAATTATTTCACTCTGTCCTTTTGTACGTTCTATAAATCTAGAGTGTGTTTAGAGTCTGCATTGAAAGCTGTTTTAGGAAGAAACTGGAAAAAGTTCTTGGAACATCCTGGCTTCTTCTGGCATTTTGAATTTACACCTTGATGTCCCACAATAGCACATGTGTGGGTCTGGACATGAATTTCCGAGAGTCAGGTCAGGTATAAAAATATATCCAAACCCAAAATTTTGGAAGTGAAAAACTAACAATTTTATTTTTGGAAACTCAGACTTTTTATAGCAAAAACTTATCTCAGGAATGACCAGGTAAGGAGACCCAGTTTCACAATTTCCTGGGTAAATTTACAATTTTTGTGCTTAGAAATCTGCATACTTCTCTATCAAAGAAAGCTATTACAACCACCTCCGGAGCCACAGATTATCCTAGATCAGGGTTTACTGGTGAGCCAATGGATCCTTACAATGAGCAATTATTCACACATTTCTCTGATGAAGAAGACCACCAAGGAAATGTGAATATCAGTCCCAGGGACTGGCCCTCTACACTTCTTAGATTTCCAAACAGAGAAGTTTAACTGTAGTTATTTCAAGGGGGAGAGAAAAAATATCTAGAAAATGGTTTTATCAATAAATTGTATTTTGTTGTTGGGTGGAGAGTCATAATATCCAAGAAGCAAACATTATAACCAAATTTGCATGAGATTGCAAAGGAAGTAATTATTAAAAAAATACTTCAAATGAATAATAGCAATGGAAAAGGAGGGAGGGAAATGCAGTTAGCAGTAGTAACTGTGAAAAAAATTGAAGCATGTTTCTCTGATAAAAGCTTCATTTCTCAAACTTAGAAAATTGAATCAAATCTATAACAAGATGAACCATTCCCCAATTGATCAATGATCATAGAATGTGAACAGTTTTATATGAGATTATCAAGGTCATCTATAATCATAGAAAAAGCTTTAACTATTTATTAGAGAAATGTAAATCAAAACAATTCTGAGGGGTTTTCTTGGGGGGGGGGGGGAGAGCCAAGATGGTGACAGGAGAAGAACCTCTCTTAGGTGCTCTCTCTCAAAACTGATAAAATAAGGACTCTAACTAAATTTTTGGGAGGGACCCACAGAAGGATGCATTGAGGCAATTCTCCAGTCCAAGGTAACCTGGAAAATAGTAGAAGTCTCCACTTCATGGGATTGGAAGGGCAGCCTGCCAGAGTGAAGGAACTACAGACTCCCGGAGGACTCCTGGGAACCATGGCTCATTACAGAGGGGACAGTTTCCTGACCTACACCCCAGGGAGCACAGGGCACAGCTTGGAAGATCAGTGGGGGACCTCTGCCAGAGTAGTACATGAAGCCCAGTGCACAGGGCATTCAGCAAGCAGCTTGGCTGCAGCAGCAGCCCAGATCCAGGAGACAGAAGCAAACAGAGCAGGTAAAGAGGAACCCCGAAGCAATTGAGTCTTGAATACTCAACCTAGGTAGGGGAGTGGCTAGAGACTTCTGATTTCTATCTTCTGTCCCTGGCAAAGCACTCTGGTGCTCGGACCTCATTCATATCCTGATCACAGTCTAGAATCCCCATAGAACAGCAGGGTCTCCCCCACATCATCCCTGTGGCATAGTAGTGCACTTGTGGTCATTCATAGACCAGGAAGGAAGACAGAGCTTCACACATGGAGACCCTTGTGGAGCAGCATTCCCAATAATACTCAAAAGCTCAGGAAGCACCCCAAAATCAGGCACAAGCTGGGGAAATGAGTAAATAGAGAAAAAAAAGAGGAACACCATTGAGAAATACATTGTCTATGATCCCAAGAAGGATCAAAATAATCCATCTGAAGATGAGGAAGTATAAACTCCTACATCTAAAGACTCCAAGAAAAACAAAAACTGAGTTCAGGCTATGACAGAGCTCAAAAAAAGATTTTAAAAATCAAATGAGTGAGATAGATGAAAAATTGGGAAAATAAATGAGAGAGATGCAGACCATACATGAAAAAGAAGTCAGGAGCTTACTCAAGGAGATCCAAAACAATGCTGAAGAAAATAACATGTTAAAAAACCAGTATATATCAAATGAGTAAAACAGTTCAAAAATTTCTTGAGGAGAAGAATGCTTTAAAAAGCAGAATTGGCCAGGTGGGAAAAGACATAAGAAAGCTCTCTGAGGAAAACAAATCCTTCAGATCTAGAATGGAGCTGAAGGAAGCTACTGACTTCATGAGAAGTCAAGATACAATATTTCAAAACCAAAAGAATGAAAAATTAGAAGAAAATGTGAAACATCTCATTGTAGAAACAACTGATCTGGAAAAAAGATTCAGGAAAGATAAGTTAAAAATTTTTGTGATACCTGAAAATCATGATCAGGAAAAGAGCTTTGACATTATTATTAAAGAATTCTTATAGGAAAATTGTCCACATATCCTAGAAGCAGAGGGTAAAATAGAAATTGAGGGAATTCACCAATTTCCCCTGGAAAGAGATCCCCAAAAAAGACAACCACCAGGAATATTATAGCCAAGTTCCATAACTCCAAAGTCAAAGATAAAATATTACAAGCAGCCAGAAGGACACAATTCACATATCATGGAGCTGCAGTCAGTATCACACAGGACTTAGTTGCAACTACATTAAAGTCTCATAGGGCTTGGAATATAATATTATAGAAGACAAAAGACCTTGGAATGCAACCAAGAATCAACTACCCAGCAAAACTGAACATCCTCTTCCAGGGAAAAAGATGGAGTTTCAGTGAACCAGGGTAATTTCAAATGTTCCTGATAAAATGGCTAGAGCTGAACA
>NC_133663.1:108553884-108638884 GCF_037893015.1 Macrotis lagotis | reverse complement strand
GGATATGTTTTAAACCAATAGATATTTCCAAAATTTAGCATAAAATAAGGTTAGGGACTGGGTTTTTATTGAGATACCAAAGTTTCAGAGGAAATGCCTTTTATAAAATATAACAAAAAAGATTTGATGAAGCAGGCTTATCGTCATAAACCAATATAAAGAAAGAATCCAGAAAACACCTTTCTGAGTCTTCCAATGTAAATAGTACTTTATAACAAACAGCAGATAACAGCTTATTGTCTAAATGTAAATATATTGCATCATTGGTAGTAACATCCAGACTATTGAATTATTTGCCCTATTTCTGAGAATACAGAAGTGTTATTTTCATATTAATTTAATAACAGTTGCATAACACAAACCAGAATTCCTTAGTGCAATCATTCATTCAAAATATGCATCCAATGCCTACTTATTTCAAAGAGAACTGGTGCCAAGCAATGACCAGCAGTTTCAATGGGAAACTTCTATGCATCAAGAAAGTTTGATATTTGTAGATTAAAAAACTATACTGATGTGACTTTTCCCAAACCATGAACTAGGTTGCTTCACAAAGCATTGATGACAACGTCATCATCATCGACACAAAGCAACCATAGTGACAATCAAAATGTTCCTTCATTAAATACTTTCCATGTACCAGTGACTAAGTTCCTAGGAACTCCATAACTATTAAAATTGTAACTTGAATTGAGAAATGGAATGGTCCCATGAATTCCAGACCTGGAATTATCAGTCAAAATTTGACTCTCAGAGAATGGTAGATTTCTTTTTTTTAATTGATTCATTTATTTTCATTCATATGAACATACATATTTTCAAGTTATAAAATCTCCTCCACCCTCCATTCCTACCACCTTCCTCCCCAGCAGGGAACAGTTAGGTTAACATTTTACATTCAAATTTTTTAAACATGTTTACAAATTAGTAATTTTTGGCATGAGGAATTAGGATTAAAGGAAAGAGAAACATAGGAGATATTTTTTAAAATTGTTCATCAGGTTGGATGGGGTTGTTTTTTTCCTGTGTTTTGTTTTGCTTTTCTTCCTCTGTTTGGGGATAATATAATTGATCTAGCTCTCTGGACTGCAGAGAGGAGCTCATTTCATCGAGGATTTTCATCTCATAATATTGTTATGGAAATGTATTTTTGTCTCTTGGTTCTATGCCCTTCATTCAGCATTAGATGCCATGAGTCATTCCATGCTTCTCTAGAGTCTGACTCTTTATGGTTTCTTATGTAACAAAAGTATTCCATAGTATTCATCTATCATAATTTCTTTAGCCATTCCCCAATTGATGGGCAGCCCCACAATTTCCAATTATTGGCCACTACCTAAAAAGAATTTGGAACATACAGGACTTTCCCCAATTTTATAATTTCTTATAGATATATACCTAGAATTGGAATTGCTGGGTCAAATGGTATGAAAAATTTTACTGATCTTTTGGCATAGTTCCATAGATCTCTCCAGAAAGGTTTGATCCATTCATAACTCCACCATCAATGAATCAAAGTCCCTTTTCTGTTCATATATAGAAATACTGATGATTTATGTGGGTTTATTTTATATTCTGATAATTTGATGAATTTGTTAATTATTTCAAGACATTTTTAAGATGATTTTCTCTGGTTCTCTAATTATACCATCATATCATTGGCAAAGAGTGAAAATTTTACTTCATTGTCAATACTGATTTTGCTTCCTCTTTGCCAATTCTGATTCTTTCATTTTCTTTTTCTTCTCATATTGCTACTACTAGCATTTCTAATATTACATTGAGTAGTAATGGTAATAATAGGTATCCTTGTTTCACCCCTAATTTTATTGGCAATGCTCAGTTTTTTCTCATCAATTATTATATTTGTTGCTGAGTTAAATATATTGTTATGCAGGAAAACTGCATACATTCCTAAACTTTCTTGTGTTTTTAATAGTAATGGCTGCTGCATTTTATCAAATGTTTTTTTCGGATCTATGGACATAATAATATGATTTATGTTGTTTTTGCTATTGATATGTTTAATTATGTTGAGTGTTTTCCTAAGCTTGAACTGACCCTGCTTTCCTGGTATAAAACCAACCTGATAATGGTGTATTATCCTTGCAATAACTTGTTGTAGTCTTTTTACTAAAATTTTATTTAAAATTTTTGTATCAGTATTCATTAGGGAGATTAATCTATTATTTTCTTTGTTTTGGTTCTTCCTGGCTTTATTAGCACCATGTGGATGTCATAAAAGGGGTTTGCAGAACTCCTTCCTCTCCTATTTTTTTAATAGTTTATGTAGAACAGGAATTAATTGTTCCTTACATGTTTGGTAGAATTCACTTGTATATCCATCTGGACCTGGAGAATTTTTCTTAGGAAGTTTATTGATGGTTTCTTCGATTTCATTTTTTTTTTTTGAAATGGGGGTAATTAAGTAATTTATTTTTTCTGTTAATCTGGACAGTTTGTATTATTGTAAATATTCATCCATTTCACTCAAGTTATTGGAAAACCATTCAATAAAGTAGCTCAGAATTATGTCATTAATTTCTGCCTCATTGGTGGTTAGTTCATCCTTCTAATTTTTGATACTGGAATTTTTAAAATCAGAAAACCTAAGGTTTGCCTATTTTCTAGGCTTTTTCATAAAATCAAATCTTAGTTTTATTTATGAGATCAATGGTTTTCTTGCTTTCATTTTGATTAATCTTTCCCTTGATTTTCAGAATTTCTAATTTAGTATTTAATTGGGGATGTTTAATTTGTTCTTATTCAGCTTTGTTAGTTGCATACCCAATTCATTCATCTCATCTTTTTCTATTTTATTCATCTAGACATTTAGAGATATAGTTTCCCCTCCATACTTCCTTGGCTACATTTCATAAATTTTGGTATGGTGCCTCATTATTATAATTTTCTTTGATATAATTATTCATTATATTATTTACTGTTTGATCCACCATTATTTAAGAAAAAGTCATTTAAATTCTAATTAATTCTTGGTTTATCTTTCCCTGACCCTTATTTACATGACATTTTATTGCATCATGGACTGAGAACTGTGTATTTATTATTTCTTCATTACTGAATTTGATTGTAAGGTATTTGTGCCCTAGTACATGGTCAATTTTAGTGAAGAGGCAACGTATAACGAGGAAAAAGGTATACTCTTTTCTATACCCATTAAGTTTTCTACAGAGATTTATCATCATAAATTTTTCTAAGAGTCCATTCACCTTCTTAACTTCCTTCTTCTTTATTTTGATCAGGTGGATCAATTTGACAGTCATAATTCAGAGAAACTTCCATTTATGATGGCATGGAAGGATGCCAATTTCAGTTGAGAAAATAAGTTTCAGTTCACACAGATATCTGTAATATTTATAAATTACTCTGTTAGTATTGCAGCCAATCAACTAGGATTTATTAAGTGCCTACCATGTTTTAGACCTTGTGTTAAGTGTTGTGATAAAAAGGAAGTAAAACAGAGCCATTTTTTGAGTGAGCTCACACTCTATTGGGGGAGACAACATCTCAACATCCATGCACAAACAAAATAGTTAGCAGACTACTTTGTGTTTCTGATTCTCAATGTATACTCTAAATCATTATATCTAAATACATATAGCCATGTATCCATTCATCCATTTTTTCAATTCATTTTACCTAATTTATATTCATTTATCTAATTTATATGTTTATATTTGTTTATTGAAAAACTAGAGGTTTTTCTTAAACTGGACATAGATCATCTACTTAGGTTTCCAATCCCACTACTGATGAGCAGGGAAATTTTAACCTAAAATTCACTCTTCCTTAGGGGCCATGTTCTTGGAACCAGATTTCATGCAGACCCACAGTTGGCTTTAGACCTATTGAAGTTTAGAATTCAAGTGATCCTTATGCTTGGTACTATAAGAATAGAGCACCAGGCTTGATTGAAGTAATGCTTAAAGGGGAAAAATGTTTGAATGTCATTCAATACTTGTCTATGGCTTCAATGCTGACCATAATAAAATATATAATAAAAAAATTGGGGGGACCATATTGTTTAAAATCTAAGAACACACAGGCAGTGTGTATTGTTGCAGAAGAAAATAGCTTTATAATCAGAAAGATATGAATTCAAATCCTGCTTCTAATACTTGTAAATTATGTGACAAGAAACTTAACCTTTCCATATGCCAAGACACTCATTTGCAGAGTAGTTGCTAAAATGACATGGTAGATTTTGATCTATCTCTTCTATACCTCAACATTAATGAAATCACACATCTGAACCTGAAGTAAAAATAATCAAAATATTGTATAAAATAAGATAATTTTGCCTTTCTTCAACATATTTTCCCATGTCTTATTTTTATTATTAATAAGTATTTAATTTTCCAAGTCACAGAAAAAAAAGAATTTTGACATTCATTTTTAAAACTTTGAGTTCTAAATTCTCTACTTTCCTGCCACCCTAGCCCCTACTCTTCTGTAGAGAAACAGTTGTATTTGATATGAATTGAAAATATAAAGTCATGAAAAATATTTTCAAAATAGTCATGTTGTGAAAGAAAACATAAGCCCCACACAGCCCCACAAAAGGAAACCTCAAGAAAAATAAAGTTAAAAAAGTATGCTTCAATTTGCATTCTTATTCTATTAGCTCTCTTTATAGGGATGACTTTCAGTCTTCTTCATAATTTATCCCAAATTGTCTTGCATCACAGTATTGCTGAGAAAAGCTAAGCCATTCACAACTTATCATCCTACAATATTGCTGTTATTCTGAAAACAGTACATTTCACTTTGAATGGACTCATGTAGGACTTCACAGGTGTTTCTGCCATCATTTCTCATCATTTCTTTTAATAGAATACAAAATTATTACACTCAATCATTATTGCATACCACAATCGCATACCACTTTTCCCAACTGATAAACACCTCACTTTCCAGTTCCTTGCCACAAGAAAAGAACTGATCGAAATATTCTTATACAAATATATCCTTTTCATTTTGTTTTTTCATCTCTTTTGGAATAATGACCTAGTAGTGCCAAAGTGAGGTCAAAGGGTAGGTACGGTTTTATAGCCCTTTGTGTAGAGTTACAAATTGCTCTACAGAATAGTTGAACCTCACAACCTTAACAACAATAATGTACTCAATTCTCATTTTTCTTTTATTAACTCCAATATTTTTCATTTTCCCTTTATATACTATTAGCCAATCAAATAGATGAATTGCTTTAATGTGCATTTATCCAATAAGTAGTTAAAATGCTTTTGGTATAACTATAGATAGCTTTGATTGACACAACTGAAAAATATTCATATTCTTTTTTCATTCTTCAATTGGAGAATTGCTCTTATTTTAATAAATTTGGCTCAGTTCTCTATATGTTTAAGACATGAGACTTGTATCAGAGATTCTTGCTTAAATTTTTCTTTCAAAGTTACTATAGCAAACTGCAATTGCCTCCATTCTATTTCCTCCCCACTATTTATTGTATTCTCTCTACTCCCTTTTACCCTGTCCCTCCTCAAGTTTTTTGCTTCTGACGTTTACCCCAATCTCCCTTTCTTTCCATCACCCATACTGTCTGCTCTCTTATCTTGCTCTCTACTTTCTTTTCTTTAAGATAATAAAGATTTCTATACTAAACTAAGTGTGTGTTTTATTTCCTGTTTGAGACAATTCTGATGTCACTAAGATTTCTTCACTTTCTGTCATATTATCCCTCTTCTCCTTTACTGTAAAAGCTTTTGCTTTCCTCATTTATGTGATATAACTTACCATCATTCTACTTTTCCTTTTCTTTCTTCCAGTATATTCTTCTTATCTATTAAATTTATTTTTAGATGTCATCCCCTCATATTCTACTCACACATATGCCCTCAGTCTATTGTAATTATTATAAATATAGCTTCTAGCTGTCCTAATAAAGCACTATCATCTTCCCATGTTGGAATATGAACACTTCACCATCATGAATGATGGTTATTTTAATTTGAAGATCATATTTATGATTTAATCTAGTCTTTCATCCGGAAAGTTAGCAAGTTTCCTAATACATTGAATATTCATCTTTCCCCTGAAAAAGTAGACATTAGAATTTGCTAGGTGGTTGATTTTTGGTTGTAATCCAAACTACTTTGCCTTCTGGAATATCATATTCCAAGTGCCATGATCGTTTAGGGTAGAAACTATTTAATCTTGTGTTTTCTTGAATGTGGCTCCTTTATATTTGAATTGTTTATTACTGATTGTTTCCAATAATTTTTCCTTTACCTGAAATCTCTGTAACTTGACTATAATATTGTAGGGAGTATTCATTTTGGGATGCCTTTCAGAAAGCTATTAGTGGATGCCTTCAATTTCTATTTACTTTTTGTTTCTAGAATGCCAGGGCTTCATTGCATCTTTTGGTGAGTTCTGCCACTATAAAAATTTTTAGAATCACTATTTAAAGGTATTTGCAAACATTTTGAACTCAAGTGAGTCCTGGTCTTTTCTTTGATAATCACTATTTAAAGGTATTTGCAAACATTTTGAACTCAAGTGAGTCCTGGTCTTTTCTTTGATATTTCCCTCTTCTCCATATTTTTCAGGTGGCTAAACAGTACTATTCACAAAGAAACAATTTCTCAGACCAACTTATCAAATTATATTCTGGGTCAAATAATTACTATCATTAGAGATTTTATTGGATATTTACTCATATGTACTACTGTAAGACAGTGTTTAGAATTATGTAAAAAGACATGATCCTATTCTACTTTCATTTATTCTAATGAATCCCTATTATGAAATATCTTGCTCAACAATGGTGCTACGATGATTTGGCTAAATCATATCTTTCAGATCTAGTGTATATAGCACAATTGTTTCACAGAAAATGTCTATACCAATTGATTGACTGATTATTACTTTTTTAAGGGTACTGTCTTCAAAATGCTAATCAACGATTGCTGGGTGTGGTAGTAAATCAGAAAACTATTAAAAATACTATATTCACTGGCCTTGGAGTCAGGAGTACCTGACTTCAAATCCGGCCTCAGACAGTTAATAATTACCTAGCCGTATGTCATTGGGCAAGCCACTCAACCCCGTTGTCTTGAAAAATCTAAAAAAAAAAAAAATACTATATTTAATTACAAAGAAAACTTTCAAACGTAAGGGGTTTTTTTGCCCTTTCTTGACAGTCTCACAGTTTTGATGACACTATTTATTTGACTGTGAGTCACCAGTATAACATACTAAATGGTCAGAGAGTTACCAGTTTGGTGTTAAATGATAATTAATACAATTTCTTTCTGAATCATATCCTTTCTTAAAAGGTTATGAGAGCTGTCAAGAAGGAGGAGAAAAGTTGATATGTTGTCTGAGCTCTCCCCATTTTCTCTCGGAAGACAATATTAAATCAAGCCTTTAAATGGATTCTGGAGCAACAGAACATAGTAAAAGACAGAATGAAACACTTTTAAATTTAAGCTAATTTAGAAGAACTTGTCAAAATGTCTAACTCACTTAGGTTAAAGGGGAGCTCAACAGAGCAGAGACAATGTTCAGCCAACCAAAGGGAGACACTAGACCACAGTAGAGATTAGTGATCAAGGTATCATATTCCTGCCTCAGTAGTCAGTGGCCCAGAAAGCCAACTGTGAAGTTCCCAGCATAGAAAGGTAAGTTCTAGCCTAAGATTAGGCCAAGTTCCATCCCAGGAAACACTAGCACAGCAGGTGTAACTAGGTCAGGCAAGCTGCCCAGTATCCTAGAGCACAAATTCAGATCCCAGACCCTTAGCACAAGAAGCTTCAAACAGTGCACCTTATGCACCAGGAGCAGAACACAAATGTTAAGCGTGATGCAATAGGGGCGGCTAGATGGTGCAGTGGAAAGAGCACCGACCCTGGAGTCAGTAGTACCTGAGTCAAATCTGGCCTAAGACATTTAATAATTACCTAATTGTGTGGCCTTGGGCAAGCCACTTAACCCCAATTGCCTTGAAAAAAGAAAAAAAACCTTAAAAAAAGTGATGCAATAGACTAAAAACGCCATAACCATAGCCACTATGGTGACAGGGAAGATCCAAACACAAATGCAGAAAAGGAAAACAATGTCAGAATGCCAACCTGCAAAATTTCAAAGGATAAGTTTAAATCCAAATCCTCTTAAAATAACTGAAAATGAGTTTAAAAAAATACAAAAAGTAGGAAAAATTTGGGGGGAAAATGAGAGTTATTTAAAAGAGAGTGAACAACTTGGAATAGGTAGTACAAAAATTGATTGAAAAACAATTCCTTAAAAAAATGCTATTGGCATTTTAGAAAAAGACACTTAAGAAAAGAACTCCTTAAAAAGTAATACTATTTGTTGTCTTTATTTTTGAAGAAGACCACGACATCAATGAGATGATACCATGACAAGCAAATGAATTGAATTTGAGTGACAGGATGCTGTGCGACATCACCAGCCTCACTTTTTCCTCTGGCGCCATCTGGATTCAGTGGCCAGATATGAATCAGGATGACTGAAGAAGATCCTGGATATGAGGCAGAGTTAAGTGATTTGCCCAAAGCCACATTGTCAGTAAGATTCAAGTGTCAGAGGTCATATTCGAACTCCTGTTCTTCTGACTTCCATTCCTCTATCCACTGTACCACCTATAATTGGTAAAATGGAAAAGGAGGCCAAAAACTAAGATAATGATTCCTTAAAAGTTAGATTTATGCAAGTGGAAGCTAATAATTCCATGAGGTAGGAAGAATCAATCAAATAAAACCACAAACTTGAAAAAATAGAAGAAAATGTAAAATATCTCATTAAAAATAAATAACATGGAAAATAGATTAAGGAGTGATAATTTAAGAATTAGTAGACTATCTGAAAGTCATGATCAAAGAACTAGATATTATATAGAAACTTTGAAGGGAAACTGCCCTGACAGAACCAGTGGAAAAAAATATTCATTGAAAGAAGGGGGGGGTAGCCAACCCACTATGGTAGTGTGAGGGCAATAATTCCTGGAAACTTATCCCCCCAAAAAAACTCCAAAAGACAACAACATATGACTCTAGCCAAACTTTACAGGGGCAGAACCCACAGAAAGACTGAGTTATATACCTCCCATGCTAAGACAACCTAGAAGTTGCAGAGGAAAGGTCGGTTTTGGGTTGCACAGCCATTCCACAGCACAACCAGGTCAGAGCAAATCTTCTTCAGCCTTCCAGGAATAGCCCATGGAGTACTTTGTTCCCTAGCAGCACCTGGGTCCATGACAGAGGGAGAAGTTTCCATATCTCTTGGCCCAGGGCTCATCAGGGAGGGTTAGAAGGTTTGGGGAGAAAACTCTGTAGCAACCAAATTAGCATGGAGCCCTGGCCAGTGCAGGACTAAGAGAAGCCATGAGATGGGAACTTGTGTTGGGAATGTGCAGAGCCATCTAGCACTTCCAGAGGGCTCAGCCAAAAGAAGCTAAGGGGGTGGGGAGAGACTGCAGAGGTCTCTCTGCTTTAAATGGTGCAGAACTCTGCTGTTTGCCCATACTCAGATCCAGGATGTATGCTGGGCCCCCATAATGCCATAAAGGAGCAGGGGCTGTCCTCTCAGCTCCAAGGCAAAGGGGAGGGCATGTGGTGATGCACATACCAGAACATAGACCAGGAGAATAGTCAGATACTCTCATAAGACCTTGGAGGTATTAAGGGGCCTGTGGCATATCCAAAAACCCTCCAAAGCCTTGAAAGTGCACTGAATCTGTCATAGGCTGTGGAAATGATCAAACAACAGAAAAATAAGAACCTGACCATAGAAAATTACTTCAGTCTGATGGAGGACCAAAATACACAAAAAAGATGATCACAAAGTGGAAGCTTCTGTAACTAAAGCCTCCAAGAGAAATAGGAAACGGATTCAGGCTATGGACAAGTTCAGAAAAGACTTTGAAAGACAAGTAAGAGAAGTAGAGAAACAATTGGGAAGAGAAATTACAGAAATGCAGATAAACCAAGTCAACAGCTTGGTGAAGGAAATACAAAAAGCACTGAAGAAAATAACCTGCTAAAACCAGTTTAGGTCAAATGGAAAAAGCTCCAAGACAAATGAGGAGAAGAATGCCTTAAAAAGCAGAAATGGCTAGCCAGAAAAGGTGATTAAAAAAAAGCTCTCTGAAGATAACTCCTTCAAATACAGAATGCAGCTAAGGAAAGCTGATGACTGTGTGAAATACAAAAGCAATGTGACAATACTAAAAGAATGAAAAATTAGAAGAAAATGGGAAATATCTCACTAGAAAAATAAATGACCTAGAAAACAGATCCAGAAGAGATGATTTAAAAATATTGGGATACCTGTAAGTCATGACCAGGAAAAGAACCTAGGCTTCATTTTTAAGAAATAATGCAGGGGCAGCTAGGTGCCATAGTGGATAAAGCACAGGCCCTGTAGTCAGGAATACCTGGGTTCAAATTTGGTCTCAGACTCTTAATAATTACCTAGCTGTGTGGCCTTGGGCAAGCCATTTAACCCCGTTTTCCATGCAAAAAAAGAAAAAGAAAAAGAAAAAAATAAAAAATGCAGCAAAATTGCCCTGAGATGCAAGAAACCTAGGGTAACATAGAAATTGAGGGAATAGACTGACTACCACTCAAAAGAGATCTAAAAACAAAATCTCCCACAAATATTGGAGCCAAATTCCAAAACTACCAAGTCAAAGAGAAAATACTACAAGCTGGCAGAAACAAAAAATTAAACTACTGTGAATCTACAGTCAGGATTACATAGGATTTGGCACTGTCTACATTAAGGGGACTTTAGGAATTGGAATATGATATTCTGGAAGAAAAAAGAGCTTTGTTTACAATTGAGAATTGATTACCCCAAAAAACTGAACATCCTCTTTCAGGGGAGCAAAGGACTTCAAAACTTTCCTATTAAAACAACCAGAGCTTAACAAAAAGTTTGATATCTAAGTACAGGACTCAGGTGAAGCACAGCGAGAGTGGACAAGAAGGGAAAATTGTGAGAGTTTTACTGATTTTGAGATGTGTGTATTTCTGCCTGGGAAGAAGTTACTGGTAACTCATATGAGCCTTCTCATTTATAAGAGCACTTAGAAGGAGTATAAATAAGAAACAGGAGGCAATTGAATATAATGGTATAGTATAAATATGGAGTCAATGGGTGATAAATGAAAGTACTGTGAGGAAGAGAAAGGAGAGGTAGAAGAGGATAAGATGTTTCACATAAAAGAGTCATGAAAAAGCTTTTGCAAAGGATGGAAGGGAGGGAAAGTGAGGGGGGAAATGAATGAGCCTTCATCCATTTCAGAAATGGTTCAGTGAAGAAATAACATACACAGTTAATTGGGGCATTCTCTTAGCCTAGAAAATAATGAGAGGCTGAGAGGAAAAGTTTGGGACAATGAGGATGGGGGAAGGGGGGCAGAGGAAGTGATAGAAGAGAGGAAAGTTCCTGGGAGAAGGTTGTCAGATACAATACACTTATGAACAGGGACAGGGTGAAAAGAGACAGAGAATAGAATAAATGAGAGTTGAGAGGATTAGAATGGAAGGGAAATACAATGAATAATATCAACTGTGGGAAAAGATATAGAAACAACTTCTCTGGTGGATTATGATAACCAAAGCAACTCATCCCAGAGACAGAGCTGATGGAATCTGAACATAGACTGAAGTACACTTCGTTTTTCTCCTCCCACTTCACTTCTCTAGAGGTTTCTCTATCTTTCTGGGAGGAGGGCTATTTATGTTTACTTTCACAACAACATTATTGTAATAATATAAAATAACTAAACTATAAAAATAAATAAATAAATAAGAAAGCATTTTCAATTCACCTCCTGAAAGACTTCCCAACATGAAAATTCAAAGGAATATTGCAAAAAATTTCCAGAATTATCAGTTCAAGGAGAAAAATGATGCCAGCAGCGAGAAAGCAACAATTCAAATCTCAAGCATCCACAGTAAGTATTACTCAAAGGATTGATGACTTGGAATAGTTTATTCTGGAGGTTGGATTACAACAACAAATGAACTACTGAGCAAAAATGAGCATAAACATTCAGGTGAAAAGATGAACTTTCAATGAAATAGGGAACTTTCAAACTTCACTGATGAAAAGACAAGGGCTGAGTGCAAAATTTGTTTCTTAAATATAGAACCAATAGAATGATAAAAAGGAAAACAAGAAAGAAAAAAATGTTCAATAAGGCAAAGCTGTTTACATGTCAATATGGGAATTGATTCTTGTAATTATTTAGAATTTTATCACTACTGTGGAAATTTAAAAGAGTAAACATAGAAAGGGTGTGGATATATATTTACTTCGATGATACATAAAATTTTGTGATGATATAAAAATTAAAGGAATAAAAATAAGGATTATACTGCAAGAAGGGGAAAGGGAGAAACAAAATGGAGCCAATTGTATTGCATGAAGAGACACAAAAGACTAATTACATGCAATAGAGGGATGGAAGAGAGGAGTAAACATTGTTTGAATTTTACTTTAAGCTCGTGTGCATGAAAGATAATAAATAAATAAATACTCAATAGGTTATAGAAATTAATTTTACCTATGAGGAATTGAAAGGGGAAAGAAAAGTGGGGAGGCTGATAGAAAGGAACACAGATTGGGGAAGGCAGTGGTTAAAAGCAAAACAATGTTAAGGAGTGACAAGACAAAAGGATAAGGAAGAGCATAAACATGGGAAATAAGATGCACTGGAAGATACTGCAATCAAACTGTGAAGGTTAATGCAATGAATTCTCCTATAAATGGAATCAGATAGAATAATAGATTAAAAACCAAAAAATAAAATCTGTTCTGTGTGAGAGATGATGTAGTTTTCATTCAGAATAGTATAAGAAATTGAATGTAACAGCCTCTTTTTGTAGGTCTATTTGTCTTAAAGGTGTTTCCAAGGGTAGAACCAGTATCGCAATGAAACTTCATAAAATAAAAGAAACACATTTTTTTCATGTCTTTAGTAATTCTAATATAAATTATTAATTTCATTATTCAGTCTTAAGATTTTATTGCAGAATCTTAAGTAATGAACTCAAAGTCACTAATTTTGAGGTAACATGGTTTTCAAAAACTTTGTATCTTTTGATAGTGATTAATACTGCTTGATATAAATAGATAGATATGTATATGTATAGATCTACATAAATATATATTTTGTGTACTAATGGAAATATGTCCTCCCTATGCCATAAGCATTTTCTCACCATTATAATTTTAATATAATACTTCAAATGGGTAGAAGAAAAGTTACTTACTGCTCAGAGAATACTGATTCTAAAGCAATAATCAGTCTTTGAACAGTTTTTTATCTTTATAACAATTAACTCATAAAATCCTTGTGTTTTGAAAGATAAACATTTACAACTTAATCAAAGTTTTTGAATTCACTTTAAAAATCACAAAGCCATAGTTTCAGAAAACCTGAAAAATAATGATTCACTTAAGGAATAAGAAAAAAATTAGTATATTCCAAATATGCTTAGAAGTAGGTATAGATGAATGTAGCACTTTTTTTTGAAGCAGTTGTCAACTTTCCCAGTTTTCAATTATGCAAAATACTTACCCCATTGATCATTCAGGTCCCTAACATAGTAACATAACTCAGGGATGTAGAGTTAGACCTCTAGGACTGGAAGATGTTTCATTAGATCACATCAAAGTTCTTCTCACCAAAATTATCAGTTAATGTTCATGAATAATGGTAGGTAAATTTGACAGAGAAAAGAGTGTAGGGTTGGGAGAACACAAGAGGCATCTTAAATGAGTAAAAATATGACCTTAGATACTTTCTAGTTCTGTGACCCTGGTCAAGTCATTTAATCCTGTTGTATCAGTTCCATTATCTGTAAAATGAATTCAAAAGAAAAGAACATAGCACTTCAGCATCTTTGCAAATAAAATCCCAAAAGGGATCATAAAGAGTTAGTCATGACAGAAAAAAAATGACTGAACACTTAATTGATAAGTCAAACTTGGCTAGTTATTTAAAAGTGTTATATACTCAGAAAATTTAGTCATAATATTGGGAACAAAGCATAACTTAAAGACTTTCATTTGCATATATATATATATACATACAATTTGGAATATAACTTTATGGAAATTCACAAGTTGACAATACATACTTTTCATATAATAGCTTGGAATCTACAAGCACATTGCTTATTTTCAGTGTGACTAACAACAATCTATAGAGTCCTTGAGGGAAGCAGAGAAAATGTAACTAGCTAGCCAAAAGTAAAATAGCAACACCAAAGACACAGAAAAGAAGAAACAAGTACTTTTCAAGTTGCAGAACAATGGAAAACAGGAGATGAAAAATCTGAGGTTAAAAATGTCTGAGGACTAGGAAGGAGATCAAGGTGGGTAGAACCAAGAATGCATGAGAGTGCAATATTAGGTCAAGCCAAAATATTATTTATTTTTTCAGTGTTGGCTTTGGAACTGGCATTTTTGTCTAAATCAACAGGAAATCTTATAAGTATCTTGAGTCCTTTGCTGGAGCATCACATAAATCCATTCACTTCTCAATTAAATATGAACAGAAAGGTAACTTTTACACTCAAAGCTAGGAAAAGACAGGAGAAGCAATTTTGTCATTTCCAAACTTCATTTAAAATTGTATTATGAATATTTAAAAGTTTTTTTCCTACCTTTGAACATTTCTTTTGTGAAGTAGACCAAAAGATAGCAGAAATTTGGTGGGGAAAGATGATGAAGTTACAGTCTGGATAAATATCTAAAGGGAAAAAAAATATTTTTCACAAGTCTTTCATTTGACTTTTAAACTCAAAACATAATTTCAATAGAGAAATAAGTCCATAAAATCTGTTTGTAGAACCAACTTGTACTTTAACATGATAAATATAAAACTGAAAAACTAAAACCATTTCAAAACTGAACAAATAACAGTTAAATTATATTTTAAACAGTGGATAACAAATGAGTCCATTCACTACTCATTCCCATAAGTGGATGCTAATGTCTTGTGTCCATTAATGGTAAAAATAAGTAAATCAAGAATATATTTTTTCTAACCTGAATCCCAATCAGGTAACTATCTCTCATTCATTAAGAAATTCCTGGTAAATAGCAACCTTTTTATTACCAGCCATAATGCATTTAATAATACATCAATATATAACTAAAATAATTTGGTATATGTACTTTAAAGTTATAGAAAGAACTCAGACCACTGCATTTAGTCCTAGAGAGAATAGATTTTGTTCTGAGAAATTATTTCATAATTTAGATTAATATAATTTATGGTTTCAAGTCTTTAATTTAAATTATAAAATTAAATTCAACAAGCAGTCTTTGTTGATTATATGTCAATCACTGTGCTGGTTGGTGGAGAGAAAAAGAGAAAAAAATGAAAGAACTTCTAGACTCCTTTATGATACTGTGGATATAGCATGGTGCCATGGAAAAAGACTTTAGATATAACATCAAAACCTCTCTGTTCAATTAACTTTTCTCCACTCTACATACACACTGCCAATTACCTTAGGGACTTTGAACAACTTAGGCAACCTTTCTCAGTCTCAATTTCCTTTGGTAAAATGCAAGTTGCACTAAATATTTGACTTAATGTCAGCTATGGCTGATACACTTTTATTATTCTTTGAGATGTGGGGAATAAATAGTTCATATGAACTGAATTTTATTTGATGAAATACTATGAGTTTTTTTATATATTTGTATCCAGATAATCTTATATAATTAAAACTGTTAGAATTGTTTTTAAAAAATATATATGTACTGATATGCATACAAACCCATTCACTTTCCCACAAATAAAAGAATATAAGAAATGCCTTTTATTTATGTATATATATATATTCATATACATATATATGTAATATTATTTCAATTTTCTTTCTCTATATTGCAAGAAAAGAGATATGACCTGAGAATCCTGAGGCCTGATTTCAGGCCTTGTAATCTGCTAATTATGTGATCCTGGTCAAGTCATTCCAATTTTCTGTGACAATTTATTCATCTGTAGACCTGTTTGATAATATATTGATAATACAATAATATTAACTGTTAATATTAACTTTCATTTAGGTTTTCCATAATAAAGTGATTCTATCTCATATATTTGATCTGAAGAAAAACTTTTATAAGCCTTGAAGAGCTGTGCAAATATTTTGTTTTGTTATTAACAAAAATATTGCTGGTTAAATTTTCAAATTAGATTTTCAAATGCAAATTTTTAATTAAAATTTAATAAGCATATTTGAATGAGTATGAATGTCTTTGTTAAATAAAATAGAATGTTTCTGGTAGATTCCACTTTATCCAGAGAGATATTTGTCATTTTTCAGGTGACCTGGAAATAATTTATGAATATGACTACCTTATTTTGTAGAGGTGGTAGAGTCAGTCATTACCAGGGATTGGAAGGGTTCCTACTTAAGACAAAAAATCTGCCACAAGAAGAATTAAATTATTTGTTATATTTCTAGAGGTCCTAGGGCACTATACAATTGGTTTCAGTATGCCTGAATAACTTTGTATTATTTTATTCTTTATTTTTTCTCAAAAATTGGTTTTAATGAGATAATTTCAATCTGGCAAGTGTTTTCTTTTAGACTGTAAAATGTTTTCTTCCTACTAATAGTGTGAAATTGAGATAGTTATACTCTTAATTCTACGCTTATGGACATTTTAATTTCAAATTGGCTAAATATCCTGTTAAATACATTTAGGATAGAATTATTACAACTATTTTTTCCATATAAGTCCTTTATAAGTGAGCATTTCAGTTTTCATTTATTGAGGTCTACGAATATTCAACTAAATTAAGAGGGGTGAAATAAATAAATTGAGTCCTGTGCTCAGCATTTGACCTTGGGTTCCTTTTGAGGATCTCAAGATATAAGACTTATTAGGTGAGGTATATTATTTGTTATAATTTTAATAAACACAAAAACTAATCTTTAAGTTGGAGTTGTCAAGCTAGGAAGCTCCTGAAATTTTTACTTCACCAACTTTAAATGAAACCTTTAAAGAAATATTTAAACAGAACCCCTCCAAAATAAGAGTGAAACAAGTACTCAATTCAAAATATCATAGTTTTCACAATGAGAGGTATTAGAGTGGGAGTAAGGGAAAGAATTCAGAAGTCAAGATTTTGAAAGTGAATGTTTAAACTTATTTTAGCATGTAACTAGGGAAAATAAAATGAAAATATAAAAAATAAAGATATCATGGGTGCGGGGGGCGGGAGTTGGAGATAAGATGGTTGAGTAAGGCAAGATATTCGACAAGTTCTCCACCAGACTACTCCAAATGCCCTAAAATTCATACTTTAATCAAATTCTAGAGTGGTGGAACGCCCCCACCCAATGACTGAAAGAACAAATTTTCTGACCTTAGACAACTTGAAAGATCTGCAGGAAGGGTCAGTTCCATGGGGATTGGAAAGGGTCACAGCCACACAGGATCAAACCAGTCACCAAGGACAACATGGAAGGTCCGCAGGAGATCTCTGTGGCACCAGAGTAAGCACAACACCTAGGTCAGCATAAGCCTCAGTGCAGCCTCACCCTGGGAACCTGAGTAGCACCCAGCTGTTGCTTCCAGGGTATTCACCCTATGGATTGTAAGGGAGTAAGGAAGACTGCGAGGTCTCTCTGCTATCCTTGTGACAGGACTATGATGCTTTGCCCATACTCAGATGCAGGTTGCACTCAATGGGCCCATATTGCCATTGCAGAGAAGGGACCATCCTCACAGCTCCATGGCAGAGGGGAGTGCTTGTGGTCATCCAAAGACCAGAGCACATACCAGAAGAGCAGTTTGAAACTCTCATAAGACCTTAGCGTTATTGAAGTCCATGGTGAAGCTGTCCCAAAACCCCTCACAACCTTGGAGCAGTGAGTGCTCTATTCTAGAAGGAGAGCATAATCTTAACAAAGAATTAAAATCAAGTCATAAGCCAGGGAAATGAACAAACAGATGAAAAAAAAATAAACCATAGATAGTTTCTTTGGTACAGTGGAGGGTCAAAATACTCAGAAGAAAACAAAGTCAAAGTTTCTATGTCCATAACCTCCAAGAAATATATGAATTGGTCTCAACCCATAGAAAAGTTCAAAATAGATTTTTAAAATCAAGTAAGTGAAAGAGAGGAAAAATTGGGAAGATAAATGTGAATGTTGCTGGAAAATAATAACATCAGTTCAGCAGTTTACATAAGGAGATACAGAAAAATACTGAAGAGAATAACATCTTTAAAAGAAGTATAGTTCAAATGGGGAAAAAAATAGTCCAAAAGCCCAATGGGGAGAAGCATGCCTGTAAAGCAGACTTGGCCCAATGGGAAAGGGAGATAAAAAACTCTCTGATGAAAATAATTCTTTCAAATGTAGAATGGAGCTAAGAGAATCTTTTGTGAGAAATCAAGGTTTCTTTCATGGTATGTAATTGTAAAAATCAAATAAAATATCTTTTTTGGGAAACAAAAAGTTGCTCTGGTGATAAGGAAATTCAAAATAAACAATCAGAAGATAATAAAGTCAAAGTTCGTAAATCTAAAGCTCCAAGAAAAAATATAAATTGATTTCTATCCCTTTATTATCTCAAAGAGGACTTTGAAAATCAAATAAATGAGTTAGATGTATAATTGGAAAGCTAAATGAAAATTATGAAACTCAGTAGTATGTTTGA
This sequence comes from Macrotis lagotis, assembly GCF_037893015.1. Lineage (NCBI taxonomy): Eukaryota > Metazoa > Chordata > Mammalia > Peramelemorphia > Peramelidae > Macrotis > Macrotis lagotis. Next base: position 108,620,176 of record NC_133663.1, on the reverse strand, counting down.
AGGATACACAAAAATACTAAATGGAATACTATCTTAACAATCAAACTGGGCCTAATGGAAAATTAGAAGACTGATCTAAAAAGCAAAGTTGATAAAAAGAAAAAAGAGGTGCAATTCCTTAAAATACAGAAGGGAGCAAAGAAAAGCTGATGATATTTGTGAGAAATCAAGATGTAATAAAATAGAATCAAAAGCATAAAAATAAAAATAAAGTATCTCATTGGAAAATAAACATTTGAAGTGCAAAATAGTTTCAGGATAAATAATTGTAAAATTATTGGATTACCTGAAAAACATCATCAAAAAAGGGCCTAGACATCATCTTTTTTTCTTTAGAAATTAAGGAAAACTGCTCTGATATTCTAGAATCAGAGGAAAATGGGGAAAAATGGAAAATTCACCAATCATCTCTTAATAGAATTCCTCAAGTGGAAACTCCCAGGAATATTTTAGACAAATTTCAGAAATCCCAGATCAAAGAAGCATTATGGCTAGCACCAAAAAAGCAACAATTTAAATATCATAAAGGCTCAGTTAGTATAATACAAGATTTAGCAGCTTCTGCCTTAAATGATGTCAGGATTTGGCATATCATATTCCTAAAGACAAAGAAGTTTGGATAATAAGAATCAACTACCCAACAAAACTGAGCATTTTCTTTCAGAGCAAAAGATTGACATTTGATGTAATAGGGAACTTTGAAACTTTCCTGATGAAAAGACTAAAGCTAAATAGAAAATTTTCTCTTCAAATATGAGACTCAAGGGAAGAATTAAACGATAAACAGGATAGAGAAATTTTATTTGACTCAATGATATTTAACTGTTCATATGCTTGTACAGGAAAATGATACTCATAACTCATGTGAATGTTCTCATTTATTAGTAAAGGTAGAATGAGCAAAAATTGATAAGGCACAAATGGCAACTTAATATGAAGAAGAGATGATATGTAAAAGGTTGAAATTAAGGTTTTAGCAAGGAATATAGGGGGAGAAACTGAAAGCGGGTAGAATATGGTAAGTTATTTCACATAAAAGAGTAAGGAAAAATTGTTCAAATAGAGTGAAAGAAGAGAGAGGTAAGGGATAATAAGTGAACTTTTCTCTCAATGCAATTGATTTAGAGAGGGATTATCATATATACTTGATTGGTTATTAAAACAAAACTATCTTGCCCTTCCTCAAAGTCAGAGGAAAGGAGATGGGAGAAAATTGACTGGGATTGGAATAGATTAGTTGGGAAAGAAACTCTGTTTGACTATAGTAATCTGCTACTTGATAAACCTAAAGATTCCAGCTTCTGAGATAGAAACCTCACTCCTAAAAACCTGCTGGAAAACTGGAATATGGCATAGTAGAAACTAGGATTGACCAACATATCACAACCGAATGCCAAGATAAAGTGAAAATGGGTGTGGATTTAGACATAAAAGGTAATAATATAATTCAATTAGGAAAGCAAGGTCTATCAGATTTATGGAAAGGAGAGAAATTTATGATCAAAGAAGAGATAGAAAACATTATAAAAAACAAACTGGATAATTTGCACAAACAAAACCTCTGTAACCAAGATTAAAAAGAAAATAGTAAACTGATAAACAATTTTCACAGCTAGATATTCTGACAATGGATTTACTTTTAAAATATATAGAGAACTGAATCAAATTTATATAACAAGAAGTCATTACCCAATTGATAATTGATGAAATTATATGCAAAGACAATTCTCAGATCAAGAGAGTAGAGCTACTATAATCATATAAAATTGCTCTAAAACATTATTGATTATAGAATGTAAATTAAAACATCGTTGAGCTACTACATCACACTTCTCAGATTAGTCAAAGAAAAATGATCAATATTGAAGGGGATGTGGGTAAACTGGGACACTAATGCATCATTGGTGGAGTTGCAAACTGATTCAACCTTTCTGGAAAGCAATTTGAAATTATTCCATGAGGTAATAAAACAGGGCATACCCTTTGATCCAGGAATACCAATACTGGGCCTGTATCCTGAAGACTTCATGTTAAAGGTTAAAATCCTTTCATGATGAAAGGTTAAAAGGTTAAAAAAAATTCATAATAGCTCTTTTTATAGTGTCTAGAAATTGGAAATTGAGGGCATGCTCATCAAGGCAAAGAACTGGAGACTGAGGTGATGTTCATCATTTGGATAATATTTGAGCAAATTATGGTATATGTATGTGATGGAACACACAGTTCTATAAGAAATCATGAGGTATGGCATCTCAGAAAAGTCTAGAAAGACTTGCATGAATTTGATACTGAGTGAAATGAGTAGAACCAGAAGAACACTATGCACACTATGAGTTCTTTATCAGCAGTAAAATAAGCAAAGACAATTTTAAAAGACATAATGAAAAAATGCCATCCATATTCAGAGAAAGAACTATGAATACCAAGTCATAATCTTCAATTTTAAAAATTGTCTTTATGTTAGTTTTTCTCTCTAATGTTTCTTCTATCTGGATTTGATTTTTCTATTACAACAGGGTCAATATGGAGCTATGTTTAGCATGGCTATAAATGAAAAGCCTATGTCAGATTGCTTTCTGTCATGGGAAGAGGGGAGCAAAATATAAAAAAACCTTTCAAAAAAGGTTTATAAAAACTTCTGTTGCATACAGTTACAAAAACAAATAAATATGATATTTTATAAAAGAAAGTTAAAAAAAGAAAATGTGAATTTTAAAAAAGTATTTCTAATGATTTAGTAAAGATTGAATTTAGAGCATGGTTACTATGAAGAACATTGTATTCTGATTTTTTGTTTGGGTATTCAGGGATCACCAATTATAGAATCTTATTAAAAAGGATAGAAAAGTAAATGGAAAGGAAGTGATAGAAGGGAAGGTAGTTTGTAGGTTAGGGGTAGTCAGAAGCAAAACATTTTAAGTAGAGAAAAATTGAAAGAAGAGAGAGAATAAAAAAACTGGACTGGTTGAATAGGATGAAAGAAAATAGAATGAGAATTAGTAGTTGTGGGGTAAAATATTGAAAATTTCACTAATAAAAGTCTCATTTCTCAAATGTGAAATATTAAATCAAATTTATAAAAAAGTAAGTCATTGCTCAATTGATAAATGATCAAAAGATTTAAACAGTTTACAGATGAGATTATCAATGCTATCTATGGTCAGATAAAAAATATCCTTGCTCACTATTGATTGGTTAATTCAAAAGTTAGAAGAATTCTGAGGTACTTCTTTTTTATGCCTTTGGATTGAATAATAGAACAAAGGGAAATGATCAATATTTAAGGGGATTTTAGGTAAAATGAGACATCAGCTCACTATTAGGGGAGTTGTGATATAATTCAACTGTTCTATGGAATAATTTGGAACTATTGACAAAGGGCTATAAAATCATTCATAATCTTTGATTAGCAAAGTCACTACTGTAGTCTTTATTACAGTAGAGGAGAAATGAAACATGGAAAGGAAAAGGATCTACAATTATGAAAATATTAATAAAAGTTCTTTTTAGATGGCAAGGAATTGGAAATTGAGGGGATGCCTATCAATTGAGGAATAGCTGAAAAAATTGTGGTTTGTAATTATACTGGAATTCTATTCTGCTTTAAGAGATGGTGAACAGCATGCTTTCAGTAATATCTGGATATACTTACGAGAGCATATAGTGTTGACAAAGTAACAACAATATTGCAGGATGATCAACCATAATGCAATGAAAAAAATATTACATTTTTTCTGCAAATGATTTCATCCTTAATATTTGTATTTCCAGGATGTTATATAGATTTTTGATACATACAAGTAACTTGACAATGGCAAAATCTTATCTTCTTAATGTGATCAACACTGAGAAGGGAACAACTTATTAAAAAAAGGATATTCTTTATAGTTCTTCATTAATTTGATGGAATATTCTGGCTTTTGAAAAAGATTTGGGCTAACTTACTTTAATTCATCAATGAATGCATAACTTAGTTGTTTTTTAAACTTCTTTCATTGATTATGCTTGAAACCCCTTTATGTTTTAAAATATGTCTGATTCTTTTCATACTTTTTTTATACTGGTAAATCAGTAATCTGATAGACTAGGTAATAATCTGTCCAAGACTTTCCATCATATGTGATATTTCCACATCTCTTCACAAAATTGTGTACAAGTGGGTTCATTTAGTGCTTTTTTTCCTACATATTCTGTTATTATTTAAGTTCTATTGCAGCATAATGATTGTCCATTAGTTATATCACTCATTTTCACTATTTGCCCAACTAACTGCTCTTTGATGAGAGTATATTTACCATATAATTTTTAAAATCTTTCTATGATACAAGCTTTCATTCATGATATGCTGTAACTTATTCATGACTGCTTTATTTTTTAATATTGCCCTCTAGAGGCTCAAATTTAGTTCTACAAAGTTCTTGAAAACCATGCTGCATGTTTATCTAACTGTGATGAAATAATAAAGGCATGAGAAACATGATTCATTGTTTCACAGAGAAGCTTGAGATCATTAAAAGCATTATATAGTATTCCCGCCAAGATAGCAGAGAGAAGACAGGCACAGTTCTAAAGTCTCCTGATGTCTTCCCCATCTATCACATGAAACAAATCTCTTAAAAGAAATCCGACCCACAAAAGCCAGAAAGAAACGCCAGGAGAAAGAACTTGTCCCTCATGATTTCTCTCAGGTAGCAGCTTTGGCCGAATTCCGGCAGGTGAGTCTGGGCTCAGAGGGAGGATCAGCCCCGGATCAGCCAGATCAAAAACTGAATTGGAACCAGGAGTCTGAGGGCCTGAGAGCCAGACTTGCTGGATCAGCGGTGGGGCTGGACCCCGGGGGCGTAAGTCAGCAGGAGAGTGGAGGCAAGGAGCTGGTGTTGGAGCTGTCCCCCTGGAGATCCCAGAAAGGGCTGGGGGGAGAGTTCTGGACCAAGAAGGCCTCGGACACCTTCCCTGGGCCCCTCTGGTCTGAGTCCCATTACAACTCAGACTTCTTCACTTACCAACAAATGCAAACTACTTCTGCCTCAGGCCCAGTTGTGTGAGCAAAAGAATGAGCCCAGCTGAGGAATGGCCTTCAGGCCAGGGTAAAGCCCACCATTGATAGAAGGCAAAAGAATTCAATAGTTTCAATTCTTCCCTTCAAGGAAAGGGAAAAGGCCTCAACCAAGGTCTCAGACACCCCAGAGAAAGCACCTCCTACTGGCCAGCCAGAGAAACCGCACTTAGCGAGTAAAGCCTTTAGCGATCCCAAGTCCCGGAAACCAGCCCTTCCCCAACTCAGGTTTTAGGAAAATGAAGAAGGTTCAGCTGAAAGGTGGATGCATAGAAAAATTCTTGGAAGGGAAAGACCCTAACTCAGAGAGACCTGGAACATCTGATGAGAATACTATCTGGTCTTCAGCACAGAAAGACTTCCTTGAAGAAATAAGGAAGGAGTTTAAAAATCAACTGGAAAATTTGGGAGAGACAATTAATACCTTGCAACAAGAAAACAAAACATTAGAAAGTGCAATTGGACAAATACAAAATGAGAATAAATCTCTCAGATCTTCAAATGGGCAAATGCAAAAAGAAGTTAATTCTCTCAAAACATCAATTGGTCAAATGGAAAGCTCTTTCAGAAGTAGAATTGACAAATTGGAAAAGGAGTTGCAAAAGGTTAATGAAGAAAATTCCTCCCCCAAAAAAAGAATGGAGTCTACAGAAACTAATGACTCCATGAGACAGCAAGAGTCAGTTAAACAAAATAGAAAAAAATATAAAAAAATAGAAGCAAATATAAACTACCTCATCAACAAAACCAGTGACCTCAAGAATAGGTCAAGGAGGGGCAACCTGAAAATTATAGGTCTTCCTGAAAACATTGAAGAGAAAAAAATGCCTGGACTTAATATTACAGGATCTAGTGATGGAAAACTGCCCTGATATCATGGAATTGGAGGGGAAATTAGTTATTGAAAGAGTACATTGATCCCCACCAGAAAAAGATCCTAAAAGGAAAACACCAAGGAATGTTGTGGCCAAACTCCAGAGCTATCAGATAAAAGAGAAAATCTTGCAAGCAGCCAGAAAGAAACAATTTAAATATCAAGGACCACAGTAAGGATCACACAGGACCTGGCTGTATCAACATTAAGGGATGGAAGGGCCTGGAATGAGATAATTCGAAGAGCATGGGAGATTTGAATGCAGCCAAGAATCTATTTCCCCCCAAAGCTGAGCCTTCTTTTCCAGGGAAAAAGATGGATACTTAATGAAATGGAAGAATTCCAAAAATTTCTGATGAAAAGACCAGAGCTAAACAGAAAATTTGGATATCAAACAGGAGGTTCAAGAGACACATGAAAAGGTAAAAAAAAAAATGTTGGCCGTAAAAGGAAAAAAAAATGCAATCCAGTAAGTTGAAACTGGCTATATGCCAGCATGGTGGGAAAAAGATTCTCATAAATCTTGAGAATTGTAACTCTAACAGAGAGAATATACCTAGCCAGAAATGATGGACATTCATGACCTATCCATGAGACTGATATCTAAAGAGAAGTAACTGGCTTTAACCCAACTTCGGAGAAAGACCCTAATAACTCTCAGGAGTATTGACACTATTCAATAGAATATACTGAATTAGAAGGGACAGACACTCAGAATTTTCTATGACTTAGATAGAATGATCAAAAAACATTACCTCCTTAAAAAGGGGGACAGGAAAGAGACTGGGGCAGGGAGAAGAGTGAATGGGGGTAAATCTCATTACACTAAGAGGTACCAAAAAACCTATGGTAATAGAGGGGAAGAAGAGAGGAGAGGAGAAACACCTGAATCTTCTTCTCATCAGACTTGGCTTAAAGTCAACCTACACATACTCAGTTAACTTATAAAACATTTAACGTTTCTAGTATTAAAAGGGGAAAAGGGGAGGGGGATGGAGAAAGGGAAGGGGAGTGGGGAAAAATGGGGAAATAAAAACAGGAATGGAAGGGAAAAGGGAAAAAGGGAAAGGAGAAAGAAAGGGGAGGGTGTGATATAGGAGGGCAACACACTGAAGGGGGTGGTATTCAGAAACAAAATACTGGGGAATATGGATGAAGGGGGAGAAGGGCGAAAATACAAACAGAGGGAAGATAGTGCTGAGGGCAATAAAGAATTAGTAATCATAACCTTGAATATGAATGGGATGAACTCTCCCTTAAAAATGTAAGCGAACAGCAGAGTGGATTAAATCCAGAATCCTACAATATGCTGGTTACAAGAAACTCATATGAAGTAGAGAGATACATATAGATTAAAGGTAAAAGGTTAGAGCAAAATATATTTTGCTTCAGCTGAAGTAAAAAAAAGCAAGGGTAGCAATCCTTATCTCAGACAAAGCAGCAGCAAAAATAGATAGCATTAAAAGAGATAAGGAAGGAAACTTTATCCTCCTAAAAAGTAAAATAGACAATAAAGTAATTTCCATATTGAATATATATGCACCCAGTAGGACAGCACCCAAATTCTTAGAGGAGAAGCTGAAAGAACTATGGGAAGACATAGACAGCAAAACTCTACTTGTGGGAGACCTCAACCTCCCACTATCAGATCTATATAAATTCAATCATAAAATAAACAAGAAAGAAGTTAAAGAGGTAAATAGATTGTTAATAAAATTAGATATGGTAGACTTATGGAGCAAACTGAATGGGGATAGAAAAGAATATACCTTTTTCTGTGCAAAAAATTGACCATGTACTAGGACATAAAACCCTAATGATCAACTGCAGAAAGGCAGAAAGAGTGAATACATCTTTCTCAGATCACAATGCAATAAAAGTCATATGCAATACTGGGCCAAGGAGATATAAACCCAGAACAAATTGGAAACTGAATAACCTCATTTTAAAAAATGAGTGGACCAAAAAACAAATTATAGAAAGAATTAGCCATTTTATCCTAGATAATGATAATAATGAAACAACATACCAAAATCTATGGGATTCATTCAAAGCGACTCTCAGGGGATATATTATAGCTCTAAATACTTACGTGAACAAATTGGAGAAAGAAGAAATCAATGAACTAAACATGCAACTAAAAAAATTAGAGAATGAACAAATCAAAAATCCCCAGTTAAATACTAAATTAAACATTTTAAAAATTAAAGGAGAAATTAATAAATTCGAAAGCAAAATACTATTGAATTAATAAATACAACCAAAAGTTGGTATTATGAAAAAAACAATAAAATTGATAAACCTCAATTTGATTAAAAAAAGAGAAGAAAACCAAATTGCTAGTATCATAAATGAAAAATGAGGAAGAAATTAAAGTAATAATTTGAAATTATTTTGCCCAAATCTATGCCAATAAATTTGATAATCTAAGTGAAATAGATGAATATTTACAAAAATATAAGTTGCCCAGGTTAAATGAAGAAGAGACCAAATACCTGAAAAATAGTATCTCAGAAAAAGAAATTCAACAAGCCATTATTGAACTCCCTAAAAAAAATCTCCATGGCCTGATGGATTCACAAGTGAATTCTACCAAACATTTAAGGAACAATTGGTTCCAATTCTATAAAAACTTTTTAGAAAAATAGGGAAAGATGAAACTCTGCCTAACTCTTTCTATGAAACCAATATGGTGCTGTTACCTAAACCAGGAAGAGTTAAAACATAGAAAGAAAATTATAAACCTATTTCCCCGATGAATAGAGATGCAAAAATCCTAAATAACATCTTAGCAAAACAATTACAACAAGTTACCACTAGGATAATACATTATGATCAAGTAGGATTTATTCCAGGAATGCAGGGTTGGTTCAATATTAGGAAAACTGTTAATATACTCAATTATATCAAAAACAAACGCTTCAGATATCATATGATCATATCAATAGATGCTGAAAAAGCTTTTGACAAAATACAGCATCCATTCCTATTAAAAACAGTAGAGAGTATAGGATTAAATGGACTGTTCCTTAAAATAATTAGCAATATCTATTTGAAACCATCAACAAGCATTACATTCAATGGGGAGGAGCTAGAGGCATTCCCAATAAGATCAGGGGTTAAACAAGGGTGCTCATTATCACCACTACTATTTAATATTGTATTAGAAATGTTACCATCAGCAATTAGAGAAGGAAAACGAAATTGAAGGAATTAGAATTATGAAGGAAGGGACAAAACTCTCACTCTTTGCAGATGACATGATGGTCTACCTAGAGAATCCCAAGAAATCATCCAAAAAACTACTGGAAAGAATTAGCAATTTTAGCAAAGTTGCAGGTTATAAAATAAACCTTCATAAATCCTCAAATTTCTAATATGTCTAGCAAGATACAGCAGGAAGAGCTAGAAAGACAAATCCCATTCAAAGTAACCTTAGGCAATATAAAGTATTTGGGAGTTTATTTACTCAGAATCTTTTTGAAAACAATTATAAAACACTTCTCACACAAATTAAATCAGATTTAAATAACTGGGCGAATATCAACTACTCTTGGATAGGCAGAGCTAATATAATAAAAATTACAATTCTACCAAAACTAAACTATCTGTTTAGTGCCTTATCAATCAAAATTCCAAAAAATTATTTAATGAGTTAGAAAAATTTGTAAGTAAATACATATGGAGAAATAAAAAGTCAAGAATTGCCAGGAACTTAATGCAAAAACGTGTAAAAGAAGGTGGCTTAGCCCTACCTGATCTAAAATTATATTATAAAGCATCAGTCATCAAAACTGTTTCGCATTGGCTAGGAAATAGAGTGGTGAACCAGTGGAATAGACTAGGTATAAAAGCAGGAGATGATTACAGTAATCTGATGTTTAATAAACCCAAAGAGTCCAGCCATTGGGATAAAAACTCCCTCTTTGATAAAAACTTCTGGGATAATTGGAAGTTAGTATGGAAGAAACTTGATTAGACCAACACCTAACACCATTTACCAAGATAAGATCCAAATGGATACAGGACTTAGACATAAAAAAAGAATACTATAAGCAAATTAGAATAACAAGTATTAGTTTACTTTTCAGATCTATGGAAAGGGGGAGCAGTTTATGACTAAGGAAGAGTTAGAGAACATCACCAAAAACCAATTAGATGATTCCAATTACATTAAATTAAAAAGCTTTTGCACAAATAAAACCAATGTAACCAAGATCAAAAGAAATGTAGTAAATTGGGAAACAATCTTTACAACTAATGATTCTGACAAAGGACTCATTTCTAAAATATACAGAGAACGGAGTCATATTTTTAAACCAAAAAGCCATTCCCCAATTGACAAATGGTCAAAGGATATGCAAAGGCAATTTACAGATGAGGAGATCAAAGCAATCCATAGTCATATGAAAAAATGCTCTAAATCATTAATTATTAGAGAAATGCAAATTAAATCTTCTCTGAGGTACCACCTCACACCTCTCAGACTGGTCAATATGACCAGGAAGGATAATGATCATTGTTGGAAGGGTTGTGGGAAATCTGGGACACTATTACACTGTTGGTGGAGCTGTAAACTCATCCAACACTTCTCGAGAGCTATTCGGAATTATGTCCAAAGGGCAACAAAAATGTGCATACCCTTTGACCCAGCAATACCACTACTGGGTCTATACCCTGAAAAGATGTTGAAAAAGAGTAAAAACATTACTTGTAAAAAAATATTTATAGTAGCCCTGTTTGTGGTGGCAAGGATTGGAAATCCAGTAAATGTCCTTCAATTGGGGAATGGCTTAGCAAACCGTGGTATATGTATGTCATGGAACACTATTGTTCTATTAGAAACCAGGAGGGACAGATTTCAGGGAAGCCTGGAGGGATTTGCATGAACTGACGCTGAGTGAAATGAGCAGAATCAGAGAAACACTGTACACCCTAACAGCAACATGGGAGTGATGTTCAACCAGAAAGACTCGCTAATTCCATCAGTGCAACAATCAGGAACAATTTTGAGCTGTCTGCAAAGGAGAGTGCCAGCTGTATCCAGATAAGAACCTGTGGAGTTTGAACAAAGTTCAGGGACTATTCACTTTAATTTAGAAAAAAACAGATATCTTATTTTTTTATCTTGTCACCTCTTAAACTTCCTTCTCTTCTTTAAGGATAAGATTTCTCTCTCATCACACCCAATTTGGATCAAGGTACAACATGGAAACAAAGTAAAGACTGACAGAGTACTTTCTGTGGGGGAGGGGGAAGCAAGATAGGGGGGAAAATTGTAAAACTCAAATAATGTCTTTAATAAAAATTAATTTTAAAAAAGCATTATATAAAATCGTACAAACTCTTCTATAAATTCATAGACCAGTTCATTACAAATCTTCAATATCTGAGTAAGATTCATGTCATTACACACACAAAAACCAATTTGAATAATGTATGGATACTTCTATAAAATTAGCTAGCTATGTTTACTTATCTATATTCATATAAAGACATATATTCTATCACTTTCTTTCCGTCTCTTTGTTTGCATCTACTTTTTCTTCCACTATACATTGCAACTTTTTATAACAGCAAATCTATTTTTTATTTCTATAAGTACCTTTGCTGAGTATTTGAATTATAGATGTCGATATATAAATATGCACATACATATATACACATAACATGCATACATATATAGGTATAAACATACAAACACATAGATACAAATTAAGTATAGATATATAGCTTTATAAAAATATATATTGCCATTTATCAATTTCATATGACATGCATGTTCATTACATATACATATACACATATATCTATGTGTTGTTTATGTAATGGAATATCAGACTATCTATAATAACTATATCCCTAATTTTTACTTTATTATGAAAGTCACTTTAGTAATGTATTATATTTTATTTATTGTGATTTATGACTCTTTATTGTTCTTTGTGTAGTTAGAATTTTTTTTATACTGCAGATAGTGGTGATGCATACTTGACCTTCATGTAGGATGCATATAAACTTCATGCAAGAGAGTGTTCTCAATTTTTTTATATATTTTGACATTACTTAAATTCCATTGCAGTGCATTGACTGACTACCAATTAGCTGGCAAAAAATTCTATTGTACTATCATGCCAGGCAAAAATTGGGAATCATTGAAGTTGTTCTGATTTTCCAAAATGAAATCATTTATTTTATTTTAGCTTACATTTAACTAATCCAAGCCATTGTACATATACAGTATGTGTCTGAAACATACATGCAGTCATGCATATATCCAAGAACATATATATGTCTACATGCAAGCATATTCTCAGCATCTGTTGTGACACTATTCTACTTTCTATCTAGTTTTCTGCTTGTTTCTTTTTCCAAACATATCTTCCCACTGTGGATTCTACTTTTTCTTCCAATGGATATTTCACCTTTTTTATAACTACAGATGAATTTGTTTATTTCTGTAAAGCACCTTGGTTGCATAATTAAATTATCCCACATTCCATAAATAATTTATGTTTCATGTTGGAACTGTGTCTATAATTTGCAAGGACAGACAGTCCAAAAAACAAATGGCGACAGTCAGAGTTAGTGTGTGTGTGTGTGTATGTATTTGTGTGTGTGTGTGTTTGTGTGTGTGTGTGAAAGAGAGAGAGAGAGAGAGAGAGAGAGAGAGAGAGAGAGAGAGAGAGAGAGAGAGAGGAGAAGAGAGGAACAGAGAAAGAGAAAGACAGAGAGACTTAGAAAAAGAGAGGAGAAAGAGAATTTTTTGTAAGGTCCAAACTCAATTTCTTTCTCTAAAATATAGGGAACTTATTTAAATCCCATATTCAAAGAGTCTTAATATTGCATCAAAATAACCCAAGAAATATTAGTGAACTTTCCTACGACACTGTCGTACTTTCATGACACAGATTTCTTTTTGATATTTCTTATCTTGGCTTTGCTCTGATTGTATATTTCAATATATTGAATACTTACTCAAGTTCATCTACTAATGAACTCTTCTCAATGTTTAATAGCTCCATTCCATATTATTCACAGTAAATTAGGCAATTGTTGTATGCATGATAAGAGAGTCACACATTAACACGTCCCTCCATGTGAAACCCACTCATTACCTCACACATGAAGGTAGTTAAACTGGAAGTGATTAAGAAGATGTTTGACCTTCCTAAGTTTAATGACCTTGTGATTAATTATAATAGATTCACTTGCAGATAAATGAAGTGAATCTTTTGGTGAGAGGTAAAGATTCTTCACCAAGATCCTTAATCTTTAAAAATGAGTACTGATTCTTCTGTGTGCAGCAGTTTCAAACTGTTTTTTCTTGTCTCATGAAGCAAATTACACCACCTTTTAAAATACATCTGGTATATGTTGAATTACAAATTGCAACCCTCAAGATTTAATAACAGCACCAGCATCTTTGAAAATTAAAATGGTTGATCTGTTGCTAAACTTATTTTTCATGACCCTCTTTTTCTTCTTCTTCGGTGATAGTGCTTCTCCTTTCTTAGATATATATCTCCGGTTTTTTCTGTACTTAATTTTACTTTCAAGTTTTAAACTATTGATATGTTTATGCCTAAATTCCTTCTCATTGACTTCATTCCTTTTAATCTACATGTTTCTCTTTAATCTTAATTTCATAACCTATCCTTTTATTTTTCTATCATAGGCACTTTTAGTACTCTTTAAGTCATTTTCACATTAGTTCAGTATTCTTCACATTCTTCAAAAAACTGCTTCTCAGACAGATTGCTGTATGTATACAATGTATGCATACATTGCTGTAGATTACAGGATGGAATAGTTTAAAAGACGTTTGAGTCATGCTATAAATATAGTCTCTCTTTAATACTTTTGACCAAGGCATTTCTAAAATCTATAATAGACTACTTCACATGGACTCATGTCTGTCATACTCCTAGAAAGGTGTAGAAAGTTATACAAATTAATCATTATTTGTATAGAAAAACACAAAAATACAATTGTTATTATTAATTAATTATAAGAAATGCTGTCATAAAAGTTGCTATGAATTACACCATTGTTTGATTCCCTAGATGTGGTTACAGTTTTCCCCTATACTTTTGATATTTTTATTTGACACTTTAACATACCTACAAACTTATACCTGTTACTTTGGACAAATTCATGGCTCAGATACTCTGAAGAACAATCTTATGTTAATCTTTTTACCAATCACACCATCCCTATCATCACTGTCAAGGTTGAAAATCACAATAAAAGAACATAGTGATTAATTATTGACCAATGCCCCAGAACCCAGTTCTTCCCAAAACTTCACCCCTTATAGTACAATATCTTTTTTCATTCCTTCATGCTTCCATTTATCTTTCTACTTACAATCATCATATATATGCACACATACATATTTTATATGAACATGCACACAAAATATATGTATATGAATGTGTGTATATGGTTATATATATATGTATATAGTAGAGAATCTTTCATCTAAAATTTTAAAAATTCTTAAATTCATGGATATATAACTTTGAGATTTTTATCATATTATCAATCATAGCACTTAGAGACATTTGAAAAGCAAAAGAACCATTATGCAAATACCTTTGCATAGAAAATTAATCTGAAAGGACACAATCAAAGATAATTTATTTTTGCAGTCCACAGTATAACTGTATTACTACAAAGTTGAACTTTACTAAATAATCATAACTGTGAAGTCATCAATAGAATCTTCATCTATTCCAAGGATAAAATTATGAGATAGTTAATCCATTATATAGCTGTAAAAATTCTGAATATGAAGCCAAAGGACCACTACTTTTTTTTAGCATTTTTTGTGATCTTGGGAAAGTCATCAGCTCTCACAAGACATGAGTTTCTCTATATGTAAACTGAATAGAAAGCAAAAGATGGCACTCTTAAATTCTTTTTACATATTTACATTCTATATACATATTTACAAATGTATGTTTATGTATATACATTATCTATGCATATGTTTATATCATTCTCCATAGAGCCTAGGATAGCAGCTATTTTTAAATGTAATCATGGAGTGTGTTTACGCCCTTGCCCTTGTTGGTAATTCTTTTTGCTACTAACCAAATTTCACAAATTACTTGATTCTTTACAATTTTTGCAATGTTATTATTATTTAGGGAGCACAATTAAGTGTCACAAAACAAAGGATTCAAAAACCCACAAATTCATTTATCAGCGGATTATTTTTTCAAAATTCATATTAATTTTAACTATAATGGAGGTGCCACTCTTAGGGAAAAAAGGATCATGCACCTTTATTACTAACTTGTTTTGTGAGCTTCAACAAAAATGTTTCTTTCTCTATGACTCAAATTTGTTTGCTGAAAAATAAATATCTTGTCCAGATGATAAATTGGTTGCTAGTTACCATCGGATTATGCAGGATCTCATCATCCCCATAATTTTACCCTATTGGAAAAATGTGTCCTTTGTGTTCTGGAACTATTTTCAATGTTTCTGAATCTCCTGAGTGCTTTTGATTTGATTGAACTGTTTTTATGAAATCATTCTTGGCAAATCCTTTCATTCCTTCCAGAATTCAACTATGACTGGACAGTTTTCAGATGTCCAATTACTGCTTGATAATTGACACATTTTACTTATAGTGATAGAACTACCTGCACTTGTCATATAGTTGCCAAAGTCTGACTTTCAGCCTTGATTTGCCAGATATGAACCATCAAATTCAAGATTGTTCTATTACCTGTTGAGTTGTTCATCTTTTTCAAGCTTATATTATCTATGTAACCTATACGAGTTTAACCCTTATTTTATCTTGTGGAGTTTGATTGGTTTATTTCTGAAGATTGCATATTTGTCTCTTTATGGATGACAATTTTATACCACTCATTATATTGGAAATTTATTTCAGTGCAATTACTCTTCTGCATCACTAGATGGTGCTTATTAAATTTTTGGTTACATTTTCAGCAAAGACTCTTCAAAGACAACTTGAAAGTGAGAATATTAACTTTCTTTTTTAAGTTTCTGTATATTGAGATCCTATAACTTCTCAACTATTTGTACCATACTATAACTAGGTTTATATGAAATATGTATGAACACACACAAAGATTGTATATATATATATATATATATATATATATATATATATATATATTAAACAAACATATATTAAACAAACATATAAAACCCTATTGTTCCATATTTTATGTTACCCTTTAAACAAGTTCTCAGATGTTATTTATCATTAATATAAAACATATAATAGAAAAAAATCCCTAGTTGTATTCTGTGAACTTCACTATTTAACTGGCAACCTGATTCTCTTTATGGTTTTGTTCCTTGACACTGACTCTTGATTAGTAACTCAGTATTTTTGATGCCAGGATCTCTTCCCCCTCCCTTAGAGTACACTTGTGATTCAAGGCAATATAGCAATTGAGCTCTTTTTATATAAAATAGGAGTAGATTTATTTTAGTTTGTCCCTGATAGTAGAACTATGAACAAAGAATGATAAGATGGTTTGCCTTAACAATGATAATATCAATAATTACTAGTATTTATTTGTGCTTTATGTTTCTCAAAGAATTTTTAAATTGTCTCATTTTATATTAATAATATCCCTACATAATAACTACTGTGGCTGTTGCTACTGCTGTTCCTACTACTGCTGTGACTCCTGCTATTCTGCTCCTACTAAATATATTACTAAAGAGCTGATAGTACTTACTTTTGTGTGTGTACATACATACATAAATATATATAGTACACAAACATGCACACACACAAACACATACACACATATATATACATATATGTGTATGTGTATGTGTATGTGTGTGTGTGTGTGTTTGTTCCAGGTTGTGGAGAAGATTTGAGGATTTCTGCATTGTTTAAGTAGAGATTGGACCATCTGGACTCTAAAGTCTATTGCAACTCTGAATTTCAATAAATCTATGAATCTGTCGAAGACATATATAAGGAATTGGAAATTTTTTTTCTTCACATAAGCGAAGTTCACTGAATGTGAAGCAGACCATAATAAGCTACACAATAGAGTTTATTGCTAAAAACCTGTGTCTGCATGTGGGGAAGTACTGAGATTTTTAGAAACAAAATTAATTTAATATTTAGTTTTAAATTCCATGTTTGATATTTGGAAGACATAACATTTTCTGAAGAAAGCATTTGGAAAGACAACAAACGGAGACTTTCTTAGTTCCTGCTGTAGAGACAACTGTCACATACACCTGGACAAAAGAACTATCAAGACTCAGGCATGTGGTGACCAAAACTATTGACAGACCATCCACAAAAACTTCTTGATTTTTGCAAAATCTGTCCATCCTGATTCCCCAGTATCAGTAGGTCAATTCATCCACATTTCTCATATCCCCCAGCTTCTTCAGTATCCTGAAGTCATGATTAGATATCAGAGTCTTTTGCTAGGAAATTTTTAGTTCTAATATGGCCTCAGACATTTACTTTCTGTGACTCTGGCTAAGGCACTTAACCTCTGGCTAAGCCACTTAACCTCTGCCTATCTCAGTTTCTTTTTTGTATTTCAACCCACCCCACCCCCAGCTATATGCAAGAAAATAAGTTTCAAAATATCCTTCTAAAACTTTGAGTTCCAAATTCTCTCCCTTCCTCCTGTC
Source organism: Macrotis lagotis (assembly GCF_037893015.1). NCBI lineage: Eukaryota > Metazoa > Chordata > Mammalia > Peramelemorphia > Peramelidae > Macrotis > Macrotis lagotis. Next base: position 108,602,585 of record NC_133663.1, on the reverse strand, counting down.
CTCCCTGCAACACTAAAAAAAAAACTAAGTTACTTGGTGTAGATAAAAAGTATGTAGTCATGTTGTTAGAAAATGTTGTTACAGTTGCAAAAGTAACTGTAGTCTGCTCTGCCCCACAAAAAAGAGAAAGCACAGGAAAAATATAGTGAATGAAAGGAGAAGAAAAATTGTTTCACTATGGATTCAGACACCATCAGCTCTTTGGGATGGATAGAATTTTTTTTTATCAAAAGTCCTTCAGTTTACCCTTGGGTTGCTGAGAAAGGGTAGGTCATTTCATCCTGAAATATTGTTTTTACTTCTTATATAGTACATTTCTCTTTGCATCTGCTCCTGTAAGTTTTTTGTTTGTTTGTTTGTTTGTTTGTTTGTTTTTACCTAGAGCATCCTGGCCATTATGTAACAAACATAACAGCATTTCTTCTCAATCACCTACTACAATTTGTTCACTCATTCCCTAACTGCTGGGTTCCACAAAACCAGAAGTGAGCAGCTATAAATATCCCTATACATATAGATTCTTTTCTTTCCATATTTCATCTCTTCTGGAATAATGACATAGCAGTCAGTGAAACTGCTAGGCCAAATGGTAGACATGGTTTTATAGTCACTTGGGCATAGTGCCAAATTGCTCTACCAAATTATTGAATCATTTCACAACATGTCCAACAGTGCATCAGTGTTTCAGCTTTCCTATATCTCTTGCAACATTTTTCCTTGGGGAATAGCTCTTGTTTTATTATAAATTTGTCTCAGTTCTGAGATCTTTATCAGTGAAATTTGGCAATATTTTGTCCACAGTTGCTATTGCTAGCCATATTTTGTGCATCCTGATCTGCCCCACTCCATTTACTCCTCTCTCTCTCTCTCTCTCTCTCTCTCTCTCTCGTCCCTCCTCAAAAGTATGTTGTCTCTGATTTCTCTATCCCATGATCTTCCCTCCTTTTTATCAGTAACAAACTCCTTCTCCCTGTCCCCCTTTTCTCTATCTGTTTTTTCTTCTATTTTCCTTTAGGATGAGATAGATTTCTATACCAAATTGAATATGTACTGTTCACTCACTTTTCCTTACTTTCCCTCTCTTCCACTTGATCACAAATACATTTTCTTGCCTCTTTTTTGGTGAAATGACTATACCCATTCTATCTTTCCTTTCCCTTTCTCCCAGTATATTCCTTTCTTCTCCATTAACTCCAACTTTTCAATATATTATACCTTTAATTTCAGTTTCCTCCTGTGCCTTGTTTAAATATTCCCCTTTTAACTGCCCTAGTAAATAAGAAAATTCATATGAGTTATCAGTATCATCTTCCCATTTAGGAATACAGAATTCAACATCATTATGTGCTTCATGATTTGCTCTTTCCATCCACCCTCTCACCCTCTCTTTATTTCACTGAGTCCTGTACTTGAAGATAAAACTTGCTGTTCAACTTTAGTCATTTTATCAGGAAATTTTGAAAGTCTCCTATTCATTGAATGCCTGTCCTTTCCTCTTGAAAAGTATGTTCAGTTTTGTTAGGTGATTAATTCTTTCTTGAAAGTTTTTTTTTTTTTGCCTTCTGGAATATATTCCAAGTCCTACAGTCTCTTAATGGAGAAGCTCCTAAATCTTCTGTTATCCTGACTGAAGCTCCAAGGTATTTCAGCCTCAGTTTCTTAAACTGCAAAATGAGGATTGTAAAAATGACATCCATCTCCCATGGCTATCATGAGGATCAGCAGAGATGTTCCTAAAGTGTCTAGCATCTGATGCTTTATACCAATTCATATTCTTAACAGAAACACTAGTAAATACAGGCTTAAAGTCCCCTTTAATTAAATGGGATTTTCCTGATTGATTAGGGAAAGGTATCATTGAAAGGGAACTAGTGATCCTAGAAAGTTTCCTATAGCCACTTTTCCATTCTTTACTTAGCTCTTCCTCTGATGCTGGAAATTTATTTTTCCATTTATTTTTTGTCAACTTTAATAAAGTCATTAATGCTACCAAACAATTTCTGTCATTGTCCTGGTGCTCCACAAACATAAACCCACCATTTATAGACTGCAATTGCTGATATATATATATATATATATATATATATATATATATATCAATTGGTGTTAAGTCCAGGTTCACACAGCTAGTAAATATCTGAGGCTAAATATGACTCAGACCCTTCTGACTCCAGACTCAGTGCTCTATCCATCACTTAACCTAACTTTGCATGCTGGTTCATATCTTCAGCTGATAGAGTTGTTGAACATTCAACCTTCTCATTTCAAAAACATTGAAGAATTACTCATTGGGAGATAAATGAACTCACCTGATATTCAGAAATCAGAAGACTGCTGATAAAGCAGAGGTACAGAATCAGAAATGCATTTTCAGCATAATAATGATGATTTTTTGAAATTATGAATTTTTAGGTAGCAATGATAATACAAATAAAATAAGAAAGAAGTTGAATCAAGTAAACACTTTAAAATTACATCAAAAAAGCACAGAAGTTCAAAAGGTGTCACAAAAGATTATAGCACGAGTTGTTTGGGGTTTTTAACTATTTTTAGCTCTCACATTACATTTAATAAAAACCTAAAAACTACATAGGACAAGTTTAAAGTTTCATGTAAAATCCTCCTTTCAGTTCTTAGTATATTATTAAGAGTTTTGAAGTTTATAAAAGACGATGGAACATTAGTATATAAAGATAAAACTAAAAAAAACAAAAACTGGGATATCTGTGATTAATCCAGTTACCAATGAGGTTGTGATGTCCAAAGAGAAATACAGTAAAGTATATTTCAGAAAAAAAACAAATCAAGTAGTTCAATAAATTTCATTGAAATCAGTATTGCACAAGAGTGTGTGGCTTAAATTGATGCTTAAAGGCCATGACTATTTCTCATGAAATCTAAATTAAAATAACAAATTGTTAGGAGGATTGCATACACCATTTGTGGTTATAAAAAACTTAACTATGTGAAAATCAGAGAAATCTGGACTCACCAATGATTATTAATCCACTAGACAAATTTTCCTTTCAATTTTATGCCAGATCTATTTCAGGAAGATCTTCCAATATAATCTCATCCTTTTCATCATTACTTACAATATTCTATTATATTATTGTTTGATCTGTGATTTCTAAGTAAGATACATTTTTCTCATATTTTCTTTGCTCAGCACTGACATTTCATTTGCATCTTATCTATTCAAACTTTTAATTCAACATTCTTATATTACATTGTTTAATCTTAAAATTCTGACATGAACAAAAATTTCAAAGTGTATGTATGGTAACATATGATAAAGTTAAATCTTATATTTTATTATATTTCTAGTCTGCAGAGTATACTTGGCTATAAATACACACTTAAATTTTGTACTCCTTCAGGTCTAATATGTGTTTGACACCCTAAAGGTTCTTTATATTTTTTAAAGGATAGTGCAAAAAAAATGAAGAATGAGCTGATCCAAATAGTCATTTATGACAAAGATGAGGATAATGATGATAATTTGCATTTACATGGTGTCTGAAAGATTACAAATCTCTTTATGTACCTGATTTCTATGGTAATTAAAATTCTCCTAAGAGGAAAATATTATAACTTTTACTAAATTCATTTTACAGATTATAAAGCTAAAGAACAAACAGGTTAAGTGACTTTGCTCTTCTTAACATAACAACATTTTCTAGGGCCAGTTTGAACTCAGATCACCTCATCCCAGTTCTAACGCTCCATCCCCTTTGTCCTTTCCCAAAACTTCAACATGCAATCTATAAGCCCTTCATGCAGAAAATTAGTTTATTAGCATAGATAGTTCTGTTCTTATTCTCATTATCAATTTCATTATTTTCTTTGCAAGTCAAAAGAGTTCTGGTATCTTTGCTGTCAACACCTTGAAAATTATAGATTAAGCTCAAAACAGTTGTTAAGTTTATGTTTTTGTGTGTGTACAACTCCTAATAAATAGAGTAGTCTTTGGTTAAAAGAATAAACAAAATCATACACACAAAATAGAAAATTCAGCATGGTTACTATCTACTTAGTTTCCAAAAAGTTAATTAACATTAGTCAGCTTGTTACTTTTGCCTAGAAAAATTAAAAAAAAAAGTTTTCAACAAGATTTTGTTTTCATTTAAACAATTAGATTTACAAATTAATTTTTATTTATTTATATCATAAAGTCCAATCCAAATTTTCATAAGTAATATGGCATGTGGCATGACCTAAGACTAAAAATTCCAGAGAAGACAAATTTTATCATACATGCTCTTAAAAAGTTTCATGTTCTAATGATTTGACAATTGAAATTGCTATGTCATTTACCATTATTCAATACTTTTACATTAATTTGACTGAAAACTGAAACTATGAAACTGGCCAATAACATGCCCTTCCTAAGAAATTTTCCTTTGGGAAGCATAAATTGATTCATTCAGGATAATAAATCAGAAGTTCTCTTTTAGGATGGTCCTAGGGGGTATTTGAAAGAGATAGTGGCAAATAACCAGATCTATATCTTTAAGATCTGGGGAATGCTTAGATTTTCAGAAATCATTTTCATAGACTTTAAAGATGGAAGAAGCAATAAAAATCATCCAGTTCAGGTATCTTCTTTTTCAGATGAAAAAACAGGGTCCCAAAAGGTTGTGTACTTTAACTAAAGTCACTTAGATAACAAGTTAGAGCATCAGTTTTCAAAGCCAGATTTCCTGACTCCTAATTCATTGTTATTTCCACTGCAACAACAGTTCTTATCTTGGGATTCATAAATTTCCAGAAGACTTATCAATAAATTTCAGTTTTCAGTCTCTGTACTTGTAAGGCAGAAAAATAATAGCATAATTTCTACATAATTAACTTCCTTTGCAATTCTATGTCCTTTTGTGCATTTTAAAAAGATTATTCATAAAGAGTCCATAAGCTTCACCAAAATGATTAAGAACCCCTGTAACTATAAATTCTGGGGGGAAAAATTCTCTCCTCAATGTATACCATGGAAACAATGTAAAGACTTACAGAATGCCTTCTGGGGGTGGGTAGCAGGAGAGAAGCAAGAATGGGGGAAAAATTGTAAAACTCAAAATAAATAAAATCTTTCTTAAAAAAAAAACTAATTCTTTCCAAAAAGGAGATACAAGGGGAAAATGTTACTAGTCAAGTGTGGATGCCTGGGTTACTAAGCCTTTGGAAAGGATGAATGAGGTGTGATTGTATAAGATTGGAGGTTGGGGGGCAGTTAGGTGGAGTAATGGATAGAGCACTAACTCTGGAATTGGAAGTACTTAAGTTCAAATTTGACTTCAGACACATAATAATTGCCTAGCAATTGATGTTGGGCAAGTCACTTAACTCCATTGCCTTAAATTAAAAAAGAGACTGGAGGTTGGATAGGTTAGGCTATAACCTGTAGATAATACACCCCACTGCCCCATACCCATGTACTTCAGGTATATAAATATAGTATAAAATAATAAATATAAATATATATTAAATAGGCATATATAATTGAAATATTCCAGAATATATGTTTTTGTGTATGTGTTCTCTGCAACTTTTAGCTTAGCTTCTTCAACTTTGGTTAATATACAAGATTTTATACTATATACAAATACACACACAAATATATATATATATATATATATATATATATACACACATATATGTGTGTGTATATGCATGTGTGTATGGTATACTTACATACATTCATACGTACCCAGGCATTATATGTGTATATATATATATATATATATATATATATATATATATATATATGTATATATAAGTATATGTATATGTAAATAAAATCTTTTTGTCTTTTTACAGCTGACTTAATTTCCCTTTATGAAAGATGATTGTCTCTCTGTGTATCACTGTTTTGTAATGTGTATCCTCCAACAAACAGTTTTGTTCGAAGTATCAAATGATACAATTGTTTACAAAGGATTTAACATCCATTAGGTTCATTGTAAATATTTATTTCCATGTAGGAGCATTAGATTTTTTGTCTGACTTGAATATTAATCAATTATATAACCTTCCTTGATTCATTTAACCTCTCTGAGTCTCAGTTTCCTTATTCAGATGGCAAGTGTATCAAATTTTTTTTGAGAATATCAGTGGAGACATCAAGATACTTTTCCTTGTCTTACAAAATATTTTCTATTATAATAATGTCTTCATATTTACAGTAAAATTAAATAGGAGCTAAGCAACATGTTACTGTGAATTATGAGGTTATATTTCTATCTTGATGTCCTGATGATCTCATAAAACATAAGAGAAAGTTTGATGGTTTATACACTCTCCAAGACACAAAGATGGAATTATAGCTCTAATAATTCATATTTTTCTGGCTCTTATATAGTGCAATGCACACATGCAATTATCAAATTTATTTTGTGCATGGTTTTAGGTTTTTTTTCTGATCTCAATGTTATAGTCATTTTTTCTTCTTTTATTCATAGTCAGTCTTTCCTTTTTACCTTTTTAAATATAATCTATGCTTACCTACTTGTGGTCCCAAAATATCAAGAATGAAATTATCCCATGTAGTTGAACTGGGTCATTGCTTGATGGGATGATGAATATAAAAAGAGTTTCATTTCATTGTAATTTAATTTTATAGAAGGTAAGATAGAGTATCATCATATGATTAGCAGATGAATTACATGGAAATCCATAAAACTGAAGGAAAAAATATTGTCATAATTATTGGGTTGAATGTAAAAAATTATGTGACTGGATCAAACAGAGGAATACTGCCAATAGAGTGTAGATAAGAAAATGTGATATGAATAGATGAGACTCCAGATGAAAAGAGATATAAGGAGTTTTGAAGCAAAGAATGGATAGTAACATGGTTTTAACCCCAAAAATTTTCAAGCTAATTCATGTTATCATTATTTTCCTACAGATACAGTTAATTTGTTCTTTGTTATTTGATTTCAGTCTTTCTTATATTCTTAACCCTTTTGAAATAAATATATGTATGATCAAAGTGTTTATGCAATTGATTTCGCTAGAAGAGTTGACTCGAATATGTTAGATGTGAACTAAATTCAGAGACTGCCCAAAGAACAAGGAAAGATATTGCAGATGAGGAGGAGGTAAGTCACAAACATAGAGAAATGCTGCAACTAATCTATTTATCCTTAGATGAAACAAGTTTTTGAATAAAATAGTGAATGATAACAATGAGAGGAAAATACAGGAGATGTCTAAAGAGACTGATTTTACTGTAGATTGATATCTTGAAGGATTTTAAATGAAATAATATTTATAAAATACTTTGTACCTACCATATAATATACACTTGATAAATACTAATCATATACAAAAATGACTGGAGCAGTATCTGACTCTTCCTTCTGTGCATATTAATTTCTATTTCTTCCATAAAATATTAAGACATTGTCCAAACTTCCTTGGATCAAGGTACTATTGATGCCACTTCCTCTTTGCCTAAGTTGAACTTTGTCATGAGGGGCTGCAAGTGTTCTCAAGTACAACGCTGGTGGATATAGGAGCTTTACTCAGATTTATCAACTCCAGGACTTTTGATACCCACCCTTGTTAAATGTCTTGCTCAGGCTATTAATGAGAATGTCTCCTTTTATTAACTCAACTGATATACAAATTATCTCACTGTTCAAATGTCAAAACTAACTTTTTGGAATATTAGGTTAAATTAGACTTATTCAGTCCACAAGAAAGGGACATTAATGTAGTTCAAATAAAAGCAAAGGAACAGATTAATTACTTTCAAAGAATGTTGTTAACCAAGTTTTTAGTGAGTTGTCTCTAACCCAGTCATGATAAAGCAGGTCACAGAGTACCAATAAACAAGTAGCAGTTTATTATTTACTTTGTTTGCAAAGAACTGATTTGTAAATTATGGGATTACTCCATTTCTTGGAGTATCTCCCTAACATTGTAGAATCAGCTATAATGTACATCATCATTTGTGGGCAAGTCAATCATAAAACAATCATCTTTGAGGTTTAAGTGATTTTCCAAGTATAAGCCCATCATCATACAGGACAATATAGCAATTATATCACTTGCTACCATCCAAATAAGTGTAATGTGCAAACTGTTGGGTCAATTGTATAATTTGGTGGGTTACAGCTCTTACTATACAGGTTATACTGATAAACTGCATTTAAAACAGGTAAGCACAATTCATGGCACTGATTCATGGTCATTATTGAAGGAAAACCTCTGGTCTCTATTTTTCCAGATCTATAGGTCTGAAAAAGGCTCCCCAGAAACGAAATTAATATTATTAACTGCATTATAAATTTCATAATAATCAATATAATATCATAACTTTAGACATAATCATAGAATTCTAAAGTAAAATGATTTAAATACACAAGTATATATATATATATATATATATATATATTTATACATATTCCCAAATATACATACATATGTGTGTTTACTGTGCAGAACTATAGAATGGTGATACCAGTAGTAGAATGAAGATGGTAAAAGAATGTAAAGGAATAAAATGTGGATTTTGTTGTAAAGTGAAGTTGTAAAGATTTGCCATCAATAACCAATCAGTATGAAGAAATGCTGAAATTACTGTTAGAAGAACAGGTCATCAATATCTGGCCAATAGAAAGAATTATGAGATTGCAATATGCAAGCCCCTAGATAGTGTTATGGTGCCCATAAAGAGCCATGCTGTTCTAATAACAAATCACTTCAAATTATTATTTTTCTAGGTTAATTAAATCAATAAACAATGTGGTATAAGGGAGAAAGATTCATTAGTGTCATAAAAACATGAATACAGAAGCTCTCCTTCTTGTTTTGCAACATTCCACAAGAAAGAGAATTCTTTTTTTAATAATTTACTTTATTATTAATTTATGGAATAAGATAAGGATTTTGATATGGTATATTTAAAAGAAGAAAATTGCAAATGAAACTTCAAATCTATTCTATACAATTTCCCATTCCTTTCAAATATACAACAAATATATGCACATTTCTTTTGTTTTTTCTCTCCTCTCCCTGTCCCTGCCATATAGATAGATAGCCACCGTTAGACATATATATGTAAATCATTATATACATATATATATATGTATATATATACTTCAGTTTATCTAAGGAATCAGATTATGCCTTTTTATATGTCCTTTATTGTTAATTTAGTTATTTATAACAAACAAAATGATTTATTTTCTCAGTCATTCTTAAAACAAATTTTGCTCTTGCTATACCCAATGTTTTCTTGGGTCTGATCATTTCTCTCTTCTTTAGTTTTTGCAAGACTTTTCATGTTTTTCTAAAGATCGAACTAATCATTTTATTAATATTCCATCACAATCATATGTTTCAATTTGTTTAGTTATTCCCCAATAGATGGGCATTTCTACTACTACCAATTCTTTGACTGAGAAAGAGAATTGTAATGAACATTTTAGAGTATATTTATATATATACATACATATATATGTATATATATATATATATATATATATATATATATATATATATATAATATATCCTGTTTCTATAGTCATCTTTGGAATTAGACCAAGTAGTATTATTTCTGTGTCAAAGAGTATGATTGTTATAAATAACTTTTCAGGAATAATTACAATTTCTCTCCCAAATGGTTGGATCAGTTCACAATTACACCAGCAATGAATTAATGCCCTATTTTTTCCATATTTTCACCAATTTAAAAAAAAATCGGGTTGGAAGAAAAGGCTTAGTGGAAATGTAACTTGATCCTTCACAAAATTAGACTGTGACCAAGAATCAATTATAAGGATATTAGAACCACTGCTTCTGTACAAAAGATTTTCACTATGTCATACATAACAGTTAAATGTTAAGCAATAGGTAATAGCATAAATATTAGATAGCACCAAGTCTAAAATTTTAGTTTAAAGAGTAAAATAATTAGGAAGCCAAAGTCTAAGGCAAATGGTAAAATGAAAAAGAAACCATTTTATCTTAGGATCCATCTTTCCTATTCTACCTAAAGTAAGGTGAATATTCCAGGGAATTATTAAAAGACATAAATAGCAGAACAATTACTGATATGATTTGGAAGATAAAAAGTCCTTGCTGCGACTTCCATACAATACCAATTGCAGGAGAAAACTAAGAACAAACAAATATAAATTAAATTGTTCAAATAGAGAAATGTTCTATACATAGTGCACTTCACTTTTTGTAAGTCACTTGTCAAAGGTATCCTTGATGACAACTATATACTAATGTATAGTAGACTACTTCATAGCTAGCTGGCGAATGATAACTGGATGATGATAATCACCACTATCACAATTATGATGATGCTACAGCTACTACCTTTACCACCACCACAACAATAACAATATCTACCACTACTGCTTCTTTTGCTGCTGCTGCTGCTACTGCTTCTGTTACTACTGTTTCTTCTACTACTAAATCCACTTATACTCCTACCTTTACACCTACTATTGATGCTACTACTACCATTATGTTTACTGTTTTTGCTGCTCCTGTTGATAGTATTGCTAGGACTTAATTTGCTTCTGCTGCTGCTACTACTACTACTACTACTACTACTACTACTACTACTACTCTATCACTACAACACTATCTCTTTCTACTACTATTACTAGCCCTAATTCTGCAGCTTCTACTATAAATTTCCTCTTCATATAAATAATGATAATAGTCATAACAATATTAATATTTTTATCTCATCTTATGATTTAATTAATAAAGGAAATTTCCAGTTAGGAAGCTCCTTATACTCAAACAGATCAGAAACTGCTCTTCAACTTTTTAATTTCAGAGAGTTCACTGCAGGGTTAAATGGCTGACAAAAGTCACATAGCTAGTATCAGGAGGTGGTGGAACTTGAACCCAGTTCTTCCTAATTCTAAGCTTAACATTTTTATCCACGATAACAATGTACCTTACTAGGGATGACTGTGTTCATACTCTAATTAAAATTTACAAAATAATTCAAGGCTTTTTTAATGTTCTTAACAGTGTAGTTACCAAAGATATTATCATTACCACAATTGGTATAACTTATCTTCAGTCACAGTCTTTTGATCTTGTATACTGATGTATTTAAGTGGAGGGAAAATGGAAATCAATGACAAATTTCAAAATTGCCTAGAAATTACATGTGAACCAATGGTGGTAAAGATAATTCATTTAGGGTCCTTTAGAAAAACATGGTTCCCCAAATAGAAGTGGTCTTTCATATTAGGAACATCATTAATACTGATTAATTACAATGAAATATCATCAAGATGGAAAAAGTCTTGAAATCATAACTCATATACCATGACATTGTAGAAAATACTGGGGATATTTAGATTGAAAAAAAATATTTTTCAGGAGGGACCTACTCTCTTTAAACCTTTACTGACTTTCCATGTGACGAAGGGTTAAGACATAGTGTTACTCTCCTGGTAACACATTTATGATTTATGATTGGAAGTAACAGATAATGATGTTGTCTTACATTTAAAAAGAATTTCCTAAAAAATTTAAAATTATGTCCAAATGGAATGATTTGCTTTATAAGTCAGTGAACTTCTTTTTCATGAAGATATTGACAAAAAGGCCAGATGACCAGATATAGGCTATTTTATAGGGAATTCCCTGCATTGGATAATCTAAAATGAATTGTTTCCATGGTCCCTTACAATTCTCAGAATCTATGTTTTGGTTTATGTCATTTACAATTGGGGTTTCATGTTTTCCTTTATAACTTGGCCTCCTGGTTGATAGATTTTAAATTGACATGTTTATGAAGATTTTATAGAACTAGATTTCTGCTACATCACGGTCAGTGAGAAATTGTTACTGAATGAAAGCAGGAGTATGATATAGTTTAAGTGTGATGACGAATGTAGGTTAAGGCTCTCAAGTAATGATGTTGTGCTGGAATGGTTGAGGAAAGGGACAAATAGAGGTACAGAAAATAACAAAAGTATATAGAACATATTTGGGGAAGTCAATAAGTATATAGAAATCTGAAGAATACAAAAAGGTCATTTATTTTGCCTTCAATTAATACCTTCTCTAGTTCTGTTCCATTTTTGAATTTCTTACTGAGAGAAATGTATCCACATTGAGGATGAAGAAGCTTTGTAGTAATACCATACAATCAGGAAGATTTCTCACAACAGAAGGATGAGTATCTCAGGGCAATTAAAGTTCATTCAATGTGTGTTTGTGTGTGTGTGTGTGTGTGTGTGTGTGTGTGTGTGTTTGTACAGTTATGCATGCATATATACATCTATATCTATGTTATAACTATCCATATATCCTCACTTAGTCTGCTAGAGCATCAAATAATTATTCTAAAGTTAATGTTTTCATTCACATTATGTAATGAATTTTCATCTTCTGTATCAAGAGTATTAGATTTATTTTTTCGAGTAATATAAATTCTTTCTCATACACTATTGACAAAATAGGCAATAGAAAAAGAAAGAAAGAAATTAGTAAAAAAAATTGTTTTTATAGGAAAGGAAGGGATTTTGGATTTGTAGACAGTTGAGCATTTTTTCCCATGGAAGTTATTTTTTTTAACAATTTATGTTTAAGGCACCTAACCTACAAATTATAATTAGAATATTTTGAGGATCTTTACATAGATTCATAATATCTTAGTACCTGAAGGTATAAAGAAACTTATAGTTCATTTTACTAGATTTTCTCATTTTACATAGCTAACTATCTCATTTTATCTTAACTTATCTTAACTTGTTTTAAACTAGAGAATGAAAATTGGATTCAAACAAATTCAAATATAAGCAATAATAGAAAATCAAACAATATCAACTGGTAAAGTTATAGCAAATATCACTTTTAACCTAGAAGGTTAATAAAAGACCATTCATATCTAGCTATTTAAGGATTTTAATTATCCAAAATGGATAAAACAAAAACAATACCTTAACATATATGAAACATGATTCTATAGAGGACATTATATTAAAATTTTAGGGAGTAGCATTAATTCCTTGGGGATAGTTTAGTAGATTTATTGTTGCACTTTAAAGAGACTAATTGTCTGAGTGTCAAGAGAGGGTTATCATCAAATCCCAGTTCCAAAATATGTTTGCTGTCCTTGGATAAAAAAAATTATTGTAAAATATAAATAAAATAAAATGAGGAAAGTATGTTTATACTGCTTGCTTTATAGGTTTGGTCTAAAAATACTTTGCTAACTTTGAATACATATGTAAATATGAGTTGTGACTATCATGATGATGATCATGATGATGATGATTACAATGATGTTGACTAATTGTATTAGGAGTGATTTAACCTTTTTTTCCTCTAAAAAGAGATGAAAGAAAAATTAAGGTATAGTTTAACTGCAAGTGACAGACATGAAATTGTACTTATTAAATGCTATGCTTAAATAGAATCTTTACTTTCTATAATAGTTTGCTCATTAAAATTAAAAATCATTCAAGCAAAAAAAACCTTTCAAATGGAGGAGAAATTAACTAAAACTAGTTTTTACTATAGTAGTAAATTGTGCATGAAGAGCTATTGTTTTAATTAGTTAATAAAAAAAATCTGAAAAAGCCTGGGAGACAGGATCAAGTAGCCACTTGAAAAGATAATTTATTTTGCATTTCCTTCAGGCACACAAACTCATTCAAAAGAAACTCAGAAAACAATTTTGAATTGTTCTACAAAGTAGTAAAATATTTTCTCAAGTTAATGATTAACATAATTTCTAGGATTGCATATGCATGTCATAGGAAGGAAGAGACAAGTTATAAATAAATCTCATTTTTGAATACCCTGATAGATGTTGCCAAGGAAATCACAAAATCACATTTGAAAAATATTATTTCTCATGAGATATTTGATATATTTTCATTTAGATATTAAACATGCTTAATAATCATTTGGAAAAATATTTTCCTCATAATCAGAATATAAATGAGAAGTAAATCACAGGTTTTATTATAAAAATATCAACAAGACCATCCAAACCAATTGATTTGGATCACTGGGCTACAGATTAGAAGTTGAAAGTGCCTTTAGAGACCACTTTTTCTAAGATTCTCTTCTTAACAGACATAGAATTGAGATACTAAGCAATAAAGTCAAATAATACCTAGAGTAGGATTTGAGCTGTGATGTTTGGAATTTAAACTCATATCCCAATCTAATATGCTTTTTTCTGCAGCATGCAGTGACTTATTGCTATGATTCACTTAGTTTTTTAAACTTTTGCTCTTAGTAATTTTTTTTCAGACAAAATTATATTTGTACATTATTTAACATTTCTAAGGTCACATGTGCCAACTTTGAGCAGTTAACTTTTAAAAAATAACAAAAAGCTTCATTAGTTATTCATTTAAAAGTCAAGCCATTGCTGAGATCAACTTCTCCAAGATGTCCACAAGTACATACTTATAATATATGTGCAATATGCATATATAAAAATATGCAAGTCTAAATTTGTCCAAAACTTCAGGTTATATTCATATTCTCATCTTGGATAATTCATTGTCTATCCCTTCAGTTGGCATCATAAGCTGTAGGCAGTGTGTGGGCACACACACACACACACACACACACACAAATGCACATATAAACACACAAACAATCAGCAAGATTAGATTCTACAAGACAACATTCAGTGACTAGGGAAGACCAGTTTAGTTGGAATATAAGCTAAATAAAGGTGAAGATGAATAGAAAGGCAGATAAAAATTACATTATGGAAAATATTGGAAGAATCAAGATTTAATTTATTTGTAAATAGCAGTAGGAGTCATTGAAGTTTTGGGACTACAGGAATGAAAAAGTACTGGAGTAAAAAAAGACCTTTGTTTCATTTCCAGTTTCCCCCGCTCCCACTTATGAGTCCATGGGCAAATTATTGCACTGCACTGTATAATTAGGGTTTTAGATTCAGTTTTCTGCAATGTATAATTAGGGCCTTGGATTAGAAGATTCTTGAGGTCTAGCTCTAAGTCCATTTTTGTTTTGTTTTGTTTTTTTTTAAGTAAGAGTTGGCAGAAATCTTTAGGAAGGGGATAAGTTAGAGTTAGGTATACTACACTAATTATCCTATTTAATATTATGTCAAAACTCCAATTTTTGTTGTTATAAAAGAACAATTTGAGGTTTCAAAAGAGAAAATTTCTTCATGTCACTTCACAAATCATGAAATGTCAGTGGTTCTAGTATACAATACAAAGTCCGTGACAGATAAAATTCTACATACACTGTCAAATTTATTTTATGGGCCAATTTAATAACGTTTACACAAACTTTATGTTAGTCAACAGAATCTACTTGAAATAATACTTTCCTCTCTGCTGAGTTTTATACAGGCTATTTTCATGATCAGGAATGCTTTTCTTTTTGGGGGGAATGTTTCTTTTTTTGATATTTTATATTATTTTTTTCAATAACATGTTAGAAAAGTTTTTCAACTTCATCCATATGTAAATACATGTTTTTAAATTACACAATTTCTTTCCACCCTCCCATTCTACCCCCCCAAGCAACAATTAGGTGAATATTATAAATACATATTTGTGTTTGACATGTGTACATATTAATCATTTTTGGTACTGGGGATTAGGACTAAGGCAAAGGAAATAAACCATGAAATAGGAAAAGAAACATATAAGAAAAAAGTTTTACAAAGTGAATGTATCATTCATTCAAATTCTGAAGAATGTTTTTTCCTTTTATTTCATTTTTCTTTCTCTGGATAGGGATAGATAGCACTGTCCATAGCCGGTTTAATACTCCTAACACTCTGAACTACTGAGAGGAAATGCAAGCATCAAGCTTGTTCACTTCACAGTGTGGTTATTAATGAATGCAATGTTCTCTTAGTTCTGCTTCCTTCTCTCAGCATCAATACCTGAAATTCCTTCCATGCTTCTCTAGAGTATGAACATTTATGGTTTCTTATAGAATAATAGTACTCCATAACATTCATATACCATAACTTGTTCAGCCATCCCCCAATTGATAAGCATCCCCTCAAATTCCAATTACTTGCCACTAGAAATAGTGTTATTATGAATATTTAGAACATGTGGGACTTTTCCCATTTTTTAAATTTCTTCTTGATATAGGCCTGGAATTGGAATTACTGGTCGAAGGATATGATCAGCTTTATTGTTCTTAAGGCATAGTTCCATATTGCTTTCCAGAATGGTTGGATCAGTTCACAATTCCATGAAGAATGCATTAATATCCCAATCCTCCCACCATCTCCAAATTTGCCTTTCTGTCATCTTAACAAATCTGATAGGTGTGAAGTAGAATCTTATAGTTGTTTTAATTTGCATTTCTCTAATCAGTAATGATTGGGAGCATTTTCTCATATGATTATACACACACACACACACACACACACACACATACACACACACATAAAGCTTTAATGTCTTCATTTGAAAAACTGTTCAAAAGCTCTGTTCATATTATTTGGTTATTTATAAATTGGGGAATGGCTTGTGATCTTATAAATTTGATACAATTCACTATGTATTTTAGAAATGAGACCTTTATCAGAACACCTAGCTATGAAAATTATTTCCCAGGTTTCTGTTTTCCTTCTAATTTTCTCAGCATAGGTTTTATTAATAGAAAAAACTTTAATTTCACATAGTCAAAATCATTCATTTTCCAATTCATAATATACCCTATTTCTTAATGGTTATAGAGTTCCTCCATAGATCTGAAAGAGAGAATTTCTTGGTCTGTAAATTGATCTATTATCTGGCCTTTTATTTTTAATTTCTGTACTCATTGTGATCTTATTTAGGTATAGGGTGTGAAATGTGAGTCTATGCATTTTATTATACTAATTTCCGGCTTTCCTAAAACTTTTTGTAAAGTAGTGAGTTTTTAACCCAGAAGTTAATGTCTTTGGGTTTCTCAAATGATAGATTACTGTAGTCATTTACTAGTGTTTGTTTTGAACCTATATTGAATCCATTGATTGATTAGTCTTTTTCTTAACCAGTATCAGGAAATACTGATGACTGCTAATTTATAGAATAGATTTAGATCAGGTAGAGATAGGCCACCTTCATTTTTATCAGTCCCCTTGATATTCTTGACATTTTGTTGCTCCACTTGAATTTTATTACTATCTTTCTACCTCAATAAAATAATTATTTGGTAGCTTACTGGTATCGCACTGAATAATAATTTAATTTGGGTACAAGTTTGAATTTAGCATAGTAGTGTGACCTAACCATGAGCAATTGACAGTTTTAAAATTGTTTGGATCTGCCTTTATTTGTGTGAGAAGTGTTCTGTAATTTTTTCCTTATAGTTCTGGGAGGTAGATTTACAAATATTTAATGTTGTCTGTAGTTACTTTAAATGGAATTTGTCTTTCTATCACTTTTTCTTGGGCTTTTTTGTACATATACAGAAATGCTGATGATTTATGAAGATTTACTTTATATCCTGCTACATTCTTGAATTTGTTAATTGTTTTTAGATGAATTTATCAAGTTCTCTAAATATACCATCATATCATCTGCAAAGAATGAAAGCTTTGCTTCCACTTTGCCATTTCTGATACCTTCAATTTCTTTTTCTTCTCTTATTACTAAAGCTAAAACTCCTTTTTTAAAATTAAAGATTTCATTTATTTTAAGTTTTACAATTTTCCCCTTAACCTTACTTCCCTCCCCCCACCTCCCCCACAGAAGGCAATTTGTCAGTTTTTACATTGTTTTTATGCTATACATAGATCCAAAAATGTGCATACCCTTTGATCCAGCCATACCACTACTGGTTCTATACCTTGAAGACATAATGAAAAAGGGTGAAAACATCACTTGTACAAAAATATTCATAGCAGTCCTGTTTGTGGTGGCAAAGAATTGGAAATCAAGTAAATTTTCTTTTAATTGGGAAAATGGTTTAGCAAACTGTGATATATGTATAACATGGAACACTATTGTTCTATTAGACCCAGGAGGGATGGGAATTCAGGGAAGCCTGGAGGGATTTGCATGAACTGGGGCTGAGTGTGATGAGCAGAACCAGAAAAAACACTGTACACCCTAACAGCAACATGGGAGCAATGATCAACTTTGATGGACTCACTCATTCCAGCAGTGCAACAATCAGGGACAATTTGGGGCTCTCTGCAATGGAGAATACCATATGTATCCAGAGAAACAACTGTGGAGTTTGAACAAAGACCAAGGACTATTACCTTAAATTTAGAAAAAACCCTGATACCTTATTGTCTGATTTTGCTATCTCTTATACTTTATGTTTCTTCCTTAAGGATATGACTTCTCTCTAAAGCTAACATTTCTAATACTACTTTGAATAGTAATGGTGATATAATAGGCATTCTTGTTACACCCTTAATCTTATTGGAAATGCTCCCAGTTTATCCTTATTACATATAAACATTTGTTGAAGGTTTTAGATAGAAACCAGTCATTAATTTAATGAAAATTTCATTTATTCCTATACTTTCTACTTTTTTTGAATCAGAATGGATGTTGTATTTTATAAAAGACTTTTACAGCATCTATTGAAATAATTATATGATTTCTGTTGGGTTTGCTATTGATATGTTCATTTATATTTAGTGTTTTCCTAATAGTGAACCATCCCTGTCTACCTGATATAAGTTGTACCTAATCATAGTGCATTATACTGGTAATAACTTGCTGTAATCTCTTTGTTAATATTTTAATTAATATTTTTGCATCAATGTTCTTTAGGGAGATGGATCTATAATTTTTTTGTCTGTTTTGGTTCTTCCTGGTTTAAGTATCAGAACCATGTTGGTCTCATAAAAGGAATTCAGCAGAATTCCTTCTCCTATATTGGACTGCCCAGTAGAGATTGCCCTCATCAGAGAAAAATACTAAGCTTTATGATCAAAGGAAAATTAAAGTAGGTCAAAGAACAGTGAGACACATGTTTACAGTAAATACCCCTACTTTTTTTCTTCTGGGTTTTTTGTCTGAAACATAGTAATATCATCTTGGTCCTCTTCAATGAAAAGACAATCATGCTTATATTCTATAATCCAATCTCTCCAATTATATTTAATCCTTTAACTATCCTAAGAGAAATTAAATTCTATGAGTTATAAGTGATATAGCTTCCCTTATGGGATCGTATGCAATTTAATGTTCTTGAACAATATTAGTTTTGTTTTCTTTTGTTTTTCTTTTCCCTTTTTCTTTACCTTTTTTATGCATATATTGAGTGTTTTATTTGGAGGTTGAATTTTTTGTGCTTGTCTGGTCTTATTATCAGAAAACTATGAAGGTCCTATATTTTGTTGAATATCCATCTTTTCCCCTGACAGAATATGCTGAATTTTTCAGGGTATTAAAATCATGGTGGTAATCCCAGGGCCTTTGCCATTGGATATATGATATTCCAGGTTCTCCAGTTATTCAGTATTGAAGCTCCTAAATCCATTGTAAATTGGATTATTCTTCCTTTGTATTTAAATTGCTAATTTTTTGCTGCTTGCAGTAGTTTCTCCTTTATTTGAGAATTCTGAAATATGGCTATGATAGTCCTTGGAGTTTTTATTCTGAGGTGTCTTTCTGGAGGAGTTATTGCAATGACTAAATTGTCATCTTGCTCTAGTAGATGTGGGCAGTTTCCCTTGTTAATTTCCTGCAAGATGTTTTCCAGGTTTAATCTAGACTTTCTATCAGTCCAATAATTCACAAATTATCTCTCCTTGACCTGTTTTCAAGGTTGTTTGTTTTTCTTACCAAACACTTTACACTTTCTCCATTTTTTAAATCTTTTTACTTTATTTTTTGGAGTCCTGTACTCTCATAAATTCATTGATTTCTATTAGTTCAATTCTAAATTTCAGTGTTTATTTTCCTCAGTTATCTCTTGTGTTTCCTTTTCTAGTAGGCTAATTTTATTTTTGGATGAGTTGCATTCTTATTTTCTAATTTATTAATTTATTTATTTTCATCTATTAGTACATGCATATTTCTAAGTTACAAAATTTCCCTCCACCCTCCCTATCCACCCCCCTCCCCTGTGCAGGGAATAATCAGGTTAGCATCTTACACACACACACACACACACACACACACACACACACACACACACACACAAACACACACACTCACATATATATACTGTTAACTACTTACAAATTAGCAATTTTTGGCATGAGTAATTAGGATTATGGGAAAGAGATACATAAGAGATATTTTTTCTATGTCTTTTGTTTTGTTTTGTTTTGTTTTGTTTTTCTTCTTCTGGTTGGGGATAATATAATTCATAACCAGTCAAAAACAGTTGTCTTAGCTCTCTAGACTTCTGAGAGGAATTCCTTCCATCATGGTTGCTTGTGTCATAATCTTGATGATATGTAAATACTTCTTTCTCTTGACTATTCCATTCACTCAGCATTAGATTCCATAAGTCATTCCATGCTTCTCTAGAGTCTGACCATTTGTGGTTTCTTAGAGAACAATAATATTCCATAGTATTCATGTACCATAACATTCTTAAACATTCCCCAGTGGATGTGCACCCCCTTGATTTTCCACTACCAAAAAACTGCTAGGAATATGTTTCGAAAATGTAGGACTTTGCCCACTTTTAAAAATTTCTTCTGGATAGACTCCTAGAATTTGAAATGCTGGATCAAAGGAAAAGAATGATTTTACTGCTCTTTAGGCATAGTTCCATAGAGCTCTCCAGAAAGGTTATATCCATTCACAATTTCACAATCAATGCATCGAATGTCCCAATACTCCCATAACCTCTCCAACATTGATCATCTTCCCTTTTTCTCATCTGGGCTAATTTAATAGTTATGATATGATATCTCATGGTTCTTTTAATTTCCATTTTCATATTGATTATATATACCTTTAATTTCTTCATTTGAAAACTTTATTAATATTTATTGACAATTTATCAGTTCTTGAATGACTTGAAATCTTATAAATTTGATGCAATCCTCTAAATATTTTATAAATGAGACCTTTTTTCAGAACTCCTGTTTGGGAAAATTGTTTCCCAGTTTTTTACTTTTCTTCTAATTTTGGCAGCATTGATTTTATTAGTTCAAAAACTTCTTAATTTAATTTCATCAAAATCATTCATATTGCATTTTATAATGGGCTCTAATTCTTGTTGGACATAAATTTAACCCTTTTCCATAGATGAGATAGAGTATTATTTGGTCTATTAATTTATCCATAGTATCATTCTTTATGTCTAAATCCTGTACCCAGTTTGACCTTATTTTTGGTATAAGGTGTGAGATGTGGATCTATGACTAGTTTTTGCCATACATTTCACAACAATTTTTGTCAAGAAGTGAGTTCTTATCCCAGATGCTGATGTCTTTGGGGCTGTCAAATAGTAGATTGCATTAGTCATTTCTTATATTTTTTTGTACCTATCCTAATCCACTGATCCATTATTCTATTTTTTAACCAGTACCAGGCAGTTTTAATGACTGCTGCTTTATAGTACAATTTTTGATCTGGTAGAGCTAAGCCACCTTCCTTTACATTTTTTTTCATCAGTTCCCTTGCTATTCTTGCCCTTTTGTAGCTCCAGATGAACATTGTTGCTATTTTCTTGCTCCATAAAATAGTTATTTTATATTTTAATTAGAATGATACTGAATAAATAATTTAATTTTGATAGCATTTGTCATTTTTATTATATTAGCTTGACATATCCATGAGCCTTTGACATTTCTCCAGTTATTTAGATCTGACTTTATTTGGGTGAGAAGAGCATTATAATTGTGTCTATACAGTTTCTGGGTTGGCATTGGGAAGTAGATTCACAAGTATTAAATGTTGTCTACAGTAAATTTAAATGGAATTTCTATTTCTATCTCTTGTCCTTCATCTTTGTTGTTCATATATAGAGATGTTGATGATTTGTGTGGGGTTTTTTTAATATCCTACTACTTTGCTGAGTTTGTTAATTGTTTCAAGAAGTTCCTTCAATGATTTTCTTGGGTTCTTTAGGTATATCACCATATCATCTGGAAAGATTGATAGTTATGCTTCCTCATTGCCAATTCTAATTACTTTAGTTTCTTTTTCTTGTCTTATTGCTACTGCTAGCATTTCTTTTTTTCTTCCTTTTTTTTTTTTGGATTTTTGCAAGGCAATGGGGTTAAGTGGCTGGCCCAAGGTCACACAGCTAGATAATTATATTAAGTGTCTGAGGCTGGATTTGAATTCAGGTACTCCTGACTCCAGGGCCAGTGCTCTATCCACTGTACCACCTAGCCACCCCAACTGCTAGTATTTCTAATGTTTGATTGAATAGTAATGGTGACAATGGGCATGCTTCTTTCATCTCCGAATCTATTGAAAATGCTGAGCTTATTCTTATTAAATATATTTGTTGATGGTTTTAGATAGATACTATTAATTATTTTTAAGGAAAACTCCATTTATTCCCAAATTTTCTAGTGTTTTTAATAGGAATGGATGTTGTTTTTCCCTCAAAGGCTTTTTTCAGCATCTACTGAGATGATCATATGATTTCTCAATTTATGTTTAATTATGCTGAGTGTTTTTCTAATATTGAACCATCTGTGCATGCCTGGTATAAATTCAACCTGATCATGGTGTATTATTCTGGTACATTGATGCAGTTTCATTGCTAAAATTTTATTTAAGATTTTTGCAACAACATTCATTAGGGAGATTGGTCTATATTTTTTTGTCTTTTTGCCTCTTCTGGCATCAAGTTGGTGTCATAATAGGAATTTGGCAAAACTCCTTGCTCTTCTATTTTTAAAAAATTTATGTAAAATAGGAATTAATTGTTCCTTAAATGTTTGGTAGAATTCACTTCTAAATCTATCTGGACATGGAGATTTTTTTTTTCTTAGGGAGTTTATTGATGGTCTCTTCAATTTCTTTTTCTGAAATTGGGTTAAGTAATTTATTTCCTCCTCTGTTAATCTGGGCAAATTGTATTTTTGTAAATATTCATCCATTTCAATCAGGTTGTCCAATTTATTGGCATACAATTCCGCAAATTAGCTCCAAATTATCTCTTTGATTCCCTCCTCATTGGTGATTAGTTCACCTTTTTCATTTTTGATACTGGTAATTTGTTATTTTCGTTATTTTCTAATTCAGATTAACCAGAGTTCTGTCTATATTATTTTTTTTTCATAAAAACAACTCAGTTTCCATTTATGAGATCAGTGATTTTCTCGCTTTCCATTTTATTGATCTCTTCTTTGCTTTTCAGAATTTCTAACTTGGTAGTTAATTGAGAATGTTTAATTTTTTCTTTATCTAGCTTTTTTAGTTGCATACCCAATTCATTGATCTTCTGTTTCTCTATTTTACTCACATAGGCAGTTAGTGATGTAAAGTTTCCTCTCAAAATTGGTTTTTGCTGCATCCCCTAAGTTTTGCTATATCTCATTATTATCATTTTCTTTGGTGCAATCATTGATTATTTTTATTATTTGTTGTTTGATCCACCCATTATAAAAGTTAAAGTTACTTAATTTCAAATTAGTTCTCTCAATCCCTTATTAAATGTAATTTTTTATTGCATAGTGGTCTGTGAGGTGTGTTTCTATTGTTTCTGCCTCTCTGCATTTGATTTTAAGGTTTTTGTCCCCTAATCCATCATCAGTTTTGGTGAAGGTACCATGTACTGCCAAGAAAAAGGTATATTCTTTTCTAGCCCCATTAAGTTTTCTCCAGAGCTCTTTCACATCTAAGTTTTCTTAGATTTTATTCACTTTCTATATTTCCTCCTTCTTTATTTTGTTGTTAGTTTTATCTACTTTTGAGAGAAGGAGATTGAAGCCTCCCATTATTAAAGCTTTGTTGTCTGTTTCTCCTTATAATTCACTTAGCTTTTCCTCTAGGAATCTAGAAGCTATACCACTAAGTGTATGCATGTTTAGTAATGATATAGATTCTTTTCCTCCATTGGTTACTTTTAAGAAGATGTAGTTTCCTTCTTTGTCCCTTTCAATGAGATTGACTCTTGCCTTTACTTTGTTTGAGATTGGGATCATTACCCCAGATTTCTTTTTTACTTCTGCTGAGGCATCATATATTTTGCTCCAACCTTTAATTTTGTGTGTATCGGTCTGCTTCAAATGTGTTTCTTGTAAATACCATATAGTAGAATACTGCTTTTTAGTCCATTCTGCTATCTGCTTCTGTTTTATGGGACAGTTCCTCCCATTTACAATTACAGTTAAGATTACTAATTCTGTATTTCCCTCCATGCTTTCTCCTTTTATATTTATCTCTTTCCTCTTCTCTTATTCTTCCTCAACAAAATTTTATTACATTTCCCCTCTGACTTTTCTTTTAGGAATACAACTTTCAGTTTATTTTATTATACCTTCCCTTGCCTTTTATCAGTCCCTTCCTCCCTTAACTTGCACCTCTTCAACTGAAAGACAAGACCCAATTATACCAATATTCTTTAGGTTCATTCTCTTCAATTTGATTCTACCCTCTAATTATCACTAGAGAAGTAAAGTTCTAATGAATTAGATGTATTATATCTTCCCTTTTAGGATTCTATACAATTTGATACTCAACCAACAATTTATTTAAAAGTTTTGCTTTTTCACTTTGTTTTTTCACCACACTTAAGTTGTTATTTGATGACTGAATTTTCTGTTCAGTTCTAGATTTTGAGTCAGTAAATTCTAGAAGTCCTCTATTTCATTGAAAAATCCATCTTTTGGGGCAGCTAGGTGGCGTAGTGGATAAAGCACCGGCCTTGGAGTCAGGAGTACCTGGGTTCAAATCCGGTCTCAGACACTTAATAATTACCTAGCTGTGTGGCCTTGGGCAAGCCACTTAACCCCATTTGCCTTGCAAAAAGAAAACCTAAAAAAAAAACAATCCATCTTTTTCCTTGACACAATATGCTGAAATTTGCAGAGTAGTACAATCTGGGTTGTAATCCCCAGTCCTTAGGTTTCTGAAATATCTCATTTCACTCCTTCTGTGTCCTTCATTGTTGAGGCTGATAGTTACTATGTTAGTTTGACTATGTTCATTTTGTATTTGAATTGCTTTCTTTTTCTGCTTACAATATCTTCTCCTTTATTTGAGAGTTCTGAAATTTGGCTATTACATCCCTTGGAGTTTTTAACCTGGGTCTCCTTCTGGAGGGGATCTGTGGATTCTTTTAATGATTATTTTGCTATCTTGTTCTAGTAGATTGGGGCAGGTTTCCCTTTTATTTTCCTACATCATGTTTTCTAGGTTCTTTTGTTGGTGCAGGCTTTTTGTAGTTAAATGATTCATAGATTGTCTTTCCTGGATCTATTTTCTAGGTCTTTCGTTTTCCCTAGAATGCAGTTTACATTTTCTTCAATTTTTTAAGTCTTTTTACTTTGTTTGATGGGAACTTGTAGTCTTGTAGATTCATTGCTTTCTAATTGTACAATTCTAATTTTTAGGATTTTATTTTCTTCGAATAGCTTCTGTGTTTCCTTTTCCAGTTGGTTATTTTTACTTTTAATGGAGTTGATTTGTTTAGTCAACTATTTTCCTGCATGACTTTAATTTCTTTTTTCCATTTTTTCTTCTTCCTTTCTTCTTTGGTATGTAAATTCTTTTTCAAGCTCTTTAATAAGTTTTTATATTTGAGTCCAATTTGTAGACTTTTGCTAATTCTCCTGTAAGTGATTTTTCACTACTTTCTTCTTCAGACATGGTATTGCTGTCATCTTGGCTACGAAGTAGTTTTCCATAGTGAGTGTTCTTTTAGCTTTTTGTTCATTTTTGTAGTTTTAGTTCTGTTCCTGGGGTATTTGGAGTATAGATCCAAGCTTTTATTTTGCTGGTGCTGTGGTCTGATCCCTTGCTTGTTTTTGGCCAAGATGTTGCTTATGCAGTCCAGGCCTTGCCTTTGTAGAGGATTTTTTTTTCCTCCTTTATGTATAGGTTCTGTCTTAATGGAGGACTGTTCCCAACCCAGTCCTGGTGTTTTCAGGGTTCAGATTTTCTTTAGGGTTGGGATCCTCCCTGCTGTCTTGCTATATGGGTGCAGGACCTCTGAAAAGTTACAATATTTTTTCAAGTTGGTTATTTTTACTTTTAAAGGAGTTTATTTATATGGTCAATTTTTCATAATTTTCCTGTATAACTCATTTCTTTATTTCTATTTTTCTTCTTCCACTGTTCTTTGGTTTTTAAATTCTTTTTCCTCTCTTCTAGGAGCTTTTGGATTTGAATCAAATTCCTAGACTCTTTTGAGATTTCTCCTATGGGTAATTTTTCAGTTTTCTTCTTCAATATTGGCATTGTTATCATCTTTATTTGCACAGTAGCTTTCTATACTGAGCACTCACTTAACCCTTTTGCTCATCTTGCAAACTGGAAATAAGGATAATACCCAATAATACCCAAGCTTTGGGGGTTTGTTTTAGGTTTTTGCAAGGCAAATGAGGTTAAGTGGCTTGCCCAAGGCCACACAGCTAGGTAATTATTAAGTGTTTGAGACAGGATTTGAACCCAGGTACTCCTGACTCCAGGGCCGATGCTTTATCCACTGTGCCACCTAGCTGCCCCTTACCCAAGCTTTTTATGCTGTGACTGGGATCAGATCCTTAGCTTGTCTTTGGCCAAGATGATGTCTATGTAATCCAGTTATTAGCTTTGCAGAGGTTTGTTTACACCATTATGTCTAGGATCTGCCTATGCACTGGTTTGTTCCCAACCTAGTTCTGTCTTGTGCCCCATGTTCTCAGGGTTCAGACTTTGTTTGGGGTTGGGATCCTCCCTGTAGGCTTGCAATAATGTGGCCCGGGACTCTGCTGATGTCAACTTGTGGGACCTGGACTTCACTTTAGCTAAAAGCCTCCCTCTGATTTTCCTCATCTCCAGCCTAGTGGAGCTTTATTTCGCCTTTTCCCCCAGGGACAGACCTTCACTGAAGATCTTCCATGAGGGCAACCATTGAAAATTTCTTTGAGTCTTTACTTTTTTGGTGGGATATATAGCTTTAATATTTGTGTTGAGGCTTCATTTAGCTTTGAATAGAGAAAATCTGCAGGAGCATGCTAGATTCAGGCCACCATCTTGGCTCAGCTCTGGAAGTCATAGGAATGAATGCCTTTCCCTAGGTCTATCTCTTAAGAGTCCTAACTTTATTTAATATTCAACCTAAGTACAGTTTCTCACTTGAATTTTTTCTTGATGTTCTCCTTCAAATATATTTGTTATCTCTAAACCACCAAGAATCTCTATAGAAGTATTCAACAAATTTTCATTGACTTATATCGAATTTGTTATTAAGTCTTACATTTCTAGTGAAGCCGTGACTCAAATAGCATTTATTAATTTCATTACTATAGTAAATTCGGTGAAGAAAAGTGAGTTGCCTAAGACTAAATGCAACAAATAGAAGAGATCTTGGATTAAAAATAATTAACACAAAACTCACTATTTTTCACTATATTAGGTTCTTCATACTTGTAGAGATGCTTTCTTTTAATTTCTGTTAGATCATTTGTTTTTTGAAAGTAGCTTCTTTGTCATATTTTATCCTTAAAGCCTAATATCAGTGTCTTTCAAATGATATGATCTTTAGAGGGGCCTGTTAAACTCATTGGGCTATCTATCCATCTAGCTAGGTATCATCTATCTTTAAGTTTGGACAGAGATCCAACTTGGAATACATAAAATAAAATGAGCATATATTAAAATAAGAGTGGAAATACAAAAGTCATTGAGTCTAACTCTTTCTTTTTGCAGAGGGAAAGATGCACCCCAGAGGCATTAGGTAGCTTGCAAGAGATCATAGACCCTGGAACTATCTGAAAAAGAATTTGAACTCCATTCTTCTTGCCTTTGGGCCTATGCCCTATCCAAAGCTGACAAATATCTTTGGCTTAAAAGTCCTTGCTTCTAGTGTGACCTTGCATCATGAGCCTTTCTTGGTCAATTAATATTTCTAAATCAGAATTATCAAACACATGGCATACGGCATCTAGGTGGCCCTCAATATGCCCAGCTTTGGCAAAGGAGATTAAAATATTATTTAATTGCTAAGTGTTAAACAAAATGAAATTATATTAAAGGTATATAACAGTAACCTGTGGTTTACTAAGGCAATGAGTGAATACAGGACTCTATGAAAAATTTAGGGGCTTTCACTTCTAGTTGACTTTGACATCACTAGTTCAGAGACAAAAGTTGTAAGTGTTTTAAATTTCATTTCACAACGCAGAGTGCAATTTCATAAGTTAATGAATCTTTCATCTTTCAGATAAATAATAAGAAATGGCACCCTGAATAAATAATGCTTCCACAGGCTATCTATTGTACATAATTTATACATCATACATAATTTTGAATTAGGTAGATATTGTTGTATAAATCTATACTATTTCATCAATATGGGGAATTTAAAATCATATGAAGCAAATTCAAAATGGATAGGAAAGTGGAAGAAAAATCTTTTAAGAAAAACTCGTTATCTATTATTAAATTTATACATATAGTTCATCCTGTGTGAGATGCATTTTAAATTTTTTTAAATATATTCTTCATTTTTTCCATTTCCTTATTTTTATCTCTGGCCCATAAAGACTTCCATTGAACCTATGGGGGTGAATTTGTTCTGTACAATCCACTATGGTTCCTTGAGCTCTCTTTATTTGCTAATCTTAAACCATTCTTTTCCAATTAAAAATTTTCTCTCTCAGCCTTATAGTTCTCTGAAATTCAAATACAAATGACTATCAGGTACCAGTTACTTATATTTTATGATCTTGGACAAGGTGGTGATTGTTGGCATTACCTGAATCTATCAGACTATTTAATTTAAAAGGATCATTTAACCATTCACATCCAGAAAAAGAACAAAACAGTCTAAATGAAGAGCAGGGCTTTCCAAAATATGGCTAGCTGGATGCATTTGGTTCACAGGGTGATTTTATGCAACTGCCTGTGGGTTTACTAAATATTTTAGTAGGCAACTGTGTTACCAAAGAACTCTCACTAAACTGGCAAATCAAAATAGGCAATAATCTATTGGTTCCATAAAATCTTTTAAAAGTAAATTTGGACAGTCCTGATATAGACGAAAGCATGCTATTTTCTCTTATAATGTTTTATGTTTTTTTTCTTTCTCATATTCTTTATTCTTTTTGTTTTGATTTTTCTTTCACAGTACAAATAATTATGGAAATATGTTTGAGATGATTGTACATGTAAAACCTATATCATATCATTGTCAAGAAGAATTGGGAGAGAAGGAAAGGAGATAGGAAAATGTTGAACTTAAAATTTTACCAAAAAGAATATTGAGGGGAGAACTGGGAGGATAGAGCATGGGCCTTGGAGTCAGAAGGACCTTAGTTCAAATCTGAACTCAGGAACTTAATAATTATGTAACTGCATGAGGGCAAGTCCTTAACCCCATTGTCCTTCAAAAAAAAAACATGAATGATGAAAAATATGTTTACATGCAATTGGAAAAAATAAAATGAAATAAAAAGATCATTGAAATTAAAGAGATATAAGCAACCCTTTTATTATTCATATATACTACTCCTAATGTCATGCCAATGATTTTTCCATGTTATTTTAACAGTAATTCATTGTATTGTTTCTACAAAGATAAATGCTATAAGTATACTTTATTTCAATATGACTTTGTTAGCCAAACCAGAGTTAAAACTCAGTGGACTACGAACTTCTGAAGAGTTGTTTTAAACTCTGATTCTGTACAACAAATGATCTTAATAAGTGTGTTTCTTTTTAATTTCATCATCAAAGAACATCCCAAAATATGTGAGCTGGTCAGTAGTCATAGACATTCTCTGTAGTTCTTCATCCATGGAATTCTTCCTGGTTTTGTGCCTTAACCCAAATGTAAATGTTTCTGCTGCTTACCTTACTCATGGCCCAGTTCAGCATAAAGCAAAAAAGCTGTTTATGATGATAGCCCAGGGAATAAAAAGGATTAAAGCAAAGAATGCTTGGGATACTTATTCACAATGTCTTTTTTCTTTTCTATTCATTACTTTTTCCCCCCAACAAATTCCTAAAACTCTATCTTTCACATTTGCAACTTTTAACAGTCCTTTTCTTCATTCCAAACTTCCTGAACATACTCTATTTCCCATGCTGCAATATTTAGGGAAACAATAATAACAATATGGTCTTCCTTGCAATATAGTAGATCTTATTTCAATATTTTGCTATGATGCATTCTACATTTTATATGCATTTATTTGCTGTATTAAAATGCACTATTAGTCCCTATGTTCATTTTATCTCTCTATAACATCTAGGTATAAAAGAGAATGTAGAGAGAAAAAACAAAATAATGAACTTATTTGTTCATCTGATTCCTTATTATATTATGAACAAGTCAGAAGAAAGAAAGGAAGGAAGGAAGGAAGGAAGGAAGGAAGGAAGGAAGGAAGGAAGGAAGGAAGGAAGGAAGGAAGGAAAGGAGGGAGGAAGATGAAAATGGAGGAAGAGGAAAATGGAGGGAAAGAGGAACCAGGTGAAGGAAGAAAAAGGGAAGGAAGATTATGGTTTATATTTTTAGATTAATGTCACTTAGAGCCATTTAGAAATCAACAGGTTTCTAAAAAACGTGGTCATATATGAAGGGAATTTAGTGCAGCATTTTTTTCTATAATAATTCCATTTTGTAGATAAGGATTCATTTATGTAATGTTGTATTCATTCCACATACATCTTGCTTCTGATGTAAAACATTGGAAAAAATCTGGGTCTATTGGAGAAATGCATATTCTTTTTTTTTAGGTTTTTGCAAGGCAAATGGGTTTAAGTGGCTTGCCCAAGGCCACACAGCTAGGCAATTATTAAGTGTCTGAGGCTGGATTTGGACTCAGGTACTCCTGACTCCAAGGTCAGTGCCCTATCCACTGCACCACCTAGCAGCTGGAGAAATACATATTCTGAATGCTACTACTTGAATTTGTTTTAATACTATGACAAGAATCAAGATGTACTATAGTACTAATGCAGAAGGAAAATTTGAATTTCCCAAGATTATTTAGTTAGTAGTTAGGGAAAATGCTATAAGTATACATCTCTAATGGCATGGAGATGGGTAGATTCATATGAATAAACAGACAATTCCTTTTATCATCATAAGCATATGAATAGACATAGGGCCTTACTCATGAAGATCTGTTAAGCTTATTGACCCACTGTGTGATTGGAAAAGGTTTTTCAGGAAGCAATAATTATACTGCAGTCATATCTTATGGGCTATTATACTGCCCCTGAGAAAAGTAAAAATTAGGCAAATGATTGAGAAAAAAATTAGAATTACACAAAAAGATGTCTAATCATTATTTCCCTTTGATACAATTCATACAATTACTAGTCATTTCATTTCTTTGAACCCAATGAGTACCATAAATAAAGGACAATATGTAACAAGATATTCATAAAAGCACATTTTTGGAGGAGGGAAGAATAAAGGATACTTATTGTCATCACTTTTCCAAAAAGTACATTCCATTTTTGGAAAGTTCTAAGTTGTAGGAAGATTTCCTGATATTAAGCTTTAATTTGGTTCTTTTCAATTTACATTTACCGTTCCTGGTTTTGTCCTCTTTTGTTAAATAGAACAGTTTTCATCCTACCTTCATGTTAGAATTTTAGATTGGAATCCAATACATGATTTCCAATCCTGAGTCCTCTCTTTCTACCTTGTAGGTGCTTCATTCAGCTCAATCATATTTCATTTAAGGTTACCTCTTCTGGATGGCAACAGGAGAATAGCCTCTCTTAGGTTCTCTCTCACAAAACTTATAAAATAAAGACTCTAAATTTTCAAGAGACAGGACCCACAGAGGGATCCTGTGAGGCAAGTCTCCAGCCCAAGGTAACCTATAAAATAGTAGAAAGCCTCCACTCCACCAGGTTAGAGGGGCAGGCTGCTAGAGTGAAGGAACTTCATCCTCCCAGAGAAAGCCCCAGGGCACCTGGGAACCACAGCTCATGGCAATGGGGGTGGGTTCCTGACCTAAACCTTGGGGAGCAGCAGGCACAACTTGGAAGATCAGTGGGGGGGTAGAGCCTCTGTCAGTGCAAGAGAAAGAAGCCCAGCCCTCAGGGCACTGAGCGAGCAGCATGGCAACCCAGATCCAGGAACTGAAGCAGGCAGAGCGGGTAAGGAGACCCGAGGCAATAGGTCCTTGAGCACTCAGCCATAGGGTTGTGAAGAGAGACTTCTGAGGTCTGTCCTCTTTACCTGGAACAGAACTCTGGGGCTCTGACGACATTCAGATTTTGATCACAGTCTAGGCCCCACATAGAAAAGCAGGGCTGCCCCACCTCAGCCCCTTGGCAGAGGGGTCCGCTTCTGGTCATTCACAAGCCAGGAGGGAAGACAGAGCTTCACACATTGAGATCCTTATTGGGGAGGTATCAATATAATACTCAAAAGTTCAGGAAGCACTCTAAGACCATGTACAGGCTGGGGAAATGAGTAAACAGACAAAAAAGAGGAACAACATTGAGAAATACATTGTATATGATCCCAAGAAGGATCAAAATACTCAATTTGAAGATGAAGAAGTCCAGGCTTCTGCATCTAAAGACTCCAAGAAAAAATGGAAATTGGGTTCAGGCTATGACAGAGCTCACAGAAGATTTTGAAAATCAAGTGAGGGAAATAGAAGAAAAATTGGGAAAAGAAATGAGAGAGATGCAGGGAAAACATGAAAAAGAAGTCATCAGCTTAGTCAAGGAGATCCAAAAAAATGCTGAAAAAGATAACATGCTAAAAAATAGCATAGGTAAAATGGATGAAACAGTTCAAAAAGTTATTGAAGAGAAGAATGCTTTAAACAGAACTGGTCAGATGGAAAAAGAGTTAAGAAAGCTCTCTGAGGAAAACAAATCCTTCAGATGTAGTATGAATCTAAAGGGGGCTGCTGACTTTATGAGAAGTCAGGACAAACCAAAAGAATGAAAAATTAGAAGAAAATGTGAAACATCTCATTGAAAAAACAACGGATCTGGAAAGCATTCAGGAAAGATAATTTAAAAATTATTAGGATACCTGAAAGTCATGATCAGGAAAAGAGCCTTGACATCATTTTTGAAGAATTCCTACAGAAGATTGCCCATATATCCTAGAAGCAGAGGGCAAGATAGAAATTGAGGGAATTCACTAATCTCCCCCAGAAAGGGATTCAAAAACAAAAAAACAACCCCCAGGAATATTACAGCCATGTTCCAGAACTCCCAAATCAAAGAGAAAATATTACAAGGAGCCAGAAGGACACAGTTCAAATATCATGGAGCTGCAGTCAGGATAACACAGGACTTGACAGCAACTACACTAAAAGCTCCTAGGACTTGGATTATAATATTCCGGAAGACAAAAGAGCTTGGAATGCAACCGAGAATCACCTACCCAGCAAAACCGAACAGGGGAATTTCAGATGCTCCTGTTGAAATTGCCAAAGATGAACAGAAATTTTGATCTTCAAATACAGGACTCAGGTGAAGCATAGAGGAGAAGGGCAAAATATGAGGGACTTGATGATTAACTACATGTATTCCTGCATAGAAAAATGATACTGATAATACTCATAAGAAATTTCTCAATTAATAAAGGAAGTAGAAGGAGCTTTTATAGATGAATCACAGGAGAGAACTGAATTTGAAGATACAATATAGTGTAAAAATGG
The DNA here is from genome assembly GCF_037893015.1 of Macrotis lagotis. Taxonomy (NCBI): domain Eukaryota; kingdom Metazoa; phylum Chordata; class Mammalia; order Peramelemorphia; family Peramelidae; genus Macrotis; species Macrotis lagotis. The sequence continues at coordinate 108,568,906 of NC_133663.1, read as the reverse complement.
AGTCAATGACTTAAGAGGGGAAATATAATGGGAGTAAGAGAAAGGAGAGGTGGAATAGGCTAAGATATTTCATATAATAAGATTGTTTTTATTACAATGAGCTATTGCAATGATATGGAAGGGGAGGAAGGCAAAGGGGAATGAGGGAAATTTTGCTCAGAGGTGGCTTGAAGAGGAAACAGCATATATACTCAATGGGGTATAGACATCTAGAGAAAGAAGGAGAGAAGGGGTACAGGTGGAAGGGGGTCAATATGAGTGATGGAGGGGAGGGTGGATCATGGAGAAGAGTGGTCAGATATAGCATATTTTCTTTTTTTTTACTTCTTGCAAGGTGCTGGGATTGGATGGCCTCTGCAGGACCACAGGGCCGGCTGGTTGCTGGGCCTTAGGGGTGGTATATGGGTTTGGCCCCATAGCCAGTGATCAGTCTGCTGTGCCACTCAGCTACCCAACAGCACATTTAAGAAGAGGGACAGAGTGAAAGGAGAGAGAAAATATATTGTATGGTAGTGGGTAAGTATAAATGGAGGTAGTTGCGATCAGCAATGGCAACAGTGAAAAAATATGGAAGTAGCTTTTGTGATGGACTTAACCCAAAGAATACCATCCACCCACAATAGAGCTGGAAGTGTTAGAATACAGACTGAAGCACTTTGTTATTATTATTAATTTAGTTTTGATGGGGAGATGGTGCAGATGGTGGCTTGCCTGGGGCCACACAGCTGGGTGATTTTTGGGTGTCTGAGGCTGTATTTGGACCAGGGTGTTCCTGGCTCCTGGGCTGGTGTTCTATCCACTAAGCCACGTGGTTGCCCTTACTATCATTATTAATATTATTATTAGTATTTTTTTATTATTACTATTACTATTATCATTATTATCATTTTATTTTATTTTATTTTGGTTCTTGGTTTTTGCAGGGCAATGGGATTGGTTTCTCTTGCCCAGTGTTTAACAGCTGGGTGATTGTTGGGTGTCTGGAGCCAGATTTGAACTTGGGTGCTCCTGACTCCAGGGCCAGTGCTCTGTCCACTGTACCACCTAGCTTCCCCTATTATTATTTTTTTATTTTTTTTATTTTTTCAACTTTCCTTTACTTTATTGCTCATGAAGATCTATATGTTGGGTGGAGGGGATATTATGTTTACTCTTAAACAAGAATATTTTAGTGATGTATAAAAACCATCATTTGTACAAAAATAAAATGAATATAATTAAATTGAAGATAAAAAATAAAATAAAAAGTTACCATCTTCTGAATGTTTTCTAGTTTAACAATATTCTTTATTATTTTTTTACATTTGTTATTTATTTTTTCAATGATATTTAAAGCTAGTTTTCAACATTCGATTTTGAAATGTTTTCTTTCTCCCACCCTAAGATAGCAATATGATACTGGTTATGCATGCCATGCAGAGTTGATTTACATATATTTATATATTCATTACATTGTGAAATAAGGTCAATATAAAGGGGAAAAATGCAAGAGATAAAAGAAAAAAATTTAAAATTTGGAAAATAATATGCTTTGATCTGTATTCAGATTCCATCATTTTTTTTTATGTAGATGACATTTTCCATTGCAGGTCTTTTAGAGTTGTATTTGACCATTGTATTTCTGAGAAGAATTAAGTCTATCTCAGTTGAGCATTGCACAATGTTATTGTAAAAATGAACAATTTTTACTGGTTCTGATCATTTCACTCAGCCTCAGTTCATGTAATTCTTGCTAGACTTTTCTGAAATCTACAAACTCAATATGTATACCAATAATAGTTCATTGTATACTTATACCACAGGTTATTCATTCTTTCCTCAAGTGAATGGCATCCCTTCAGTTTCCAATTCTTTGCCACTACAAAAAAGAGCTGCTATGAATATTTTTGTTCATGTGGGTATTTTCCCCTTTTATGCTCTCTTTGGGATACAAACATAGTAGTGTTCTTACTGTATCAAAAATGGTTTTATTGCCCTTTGGGTATAGTTCCAAAGTGCTCACCAAAATGGTTAATTCAGTTTACCATTCCATTAACAGTGTGTGTTAGAGCCCCACACCCAATCCAACATTATTTTCCTGTTTTGTCATTTTTGTCATTTTCTTTAAATAATTTGCATTTCTCCAAGCAATAATGATTTAGAACATTTTTTCATATCAGTATTGCTAACTTCTTCATGTGAAAATTGTCTGTTCATATGTCATCTGACCATTTATCAATTGGGCGATGACTAGTATTCTAATATATTTGACTACGTTCTCTAAATATTTTTGAAATGAGACCCTTATCAGAATACAGGCTATAAAATTTATTTCCGAGCTTTCTGCTTTCCTTTTAATCTTAGTTGTTTTAGTTTTGTTTGAACTAATATTATGCATAAGTAGTGATTCCAGAAATGAATAAAATATTTCAGATAAAATCAGTTACTCCATTTATAATAATTTAAAAGAAAATAAATCCAAAAATAATTAAACTTGAATAAATGCAATGGCCACTATTATTTCCAAGTAAAAGTTTATCAAATAGATGTCTGTTTTGTTAGAAGTTAATAGTTAACACCAAATCATTTTATTTAATTAGAAAGGGAAAATATTTAAAAGTTCATCAGGTTTAAACACACTAATTTTTTTTAGCTTTTTGCAAGACAATGGGGTTAAGTGGCTTGCCGAGACCACACAGATAGGTAATTATTAAGTGTCTGAGACTGCATTTGAACTCAGGTACTCCTGACTCCAGGGCTGGTGCTCTATCCACTGTGCCACCTAGCTGCCCCCAAAACATGCTAGTTTTAGAAGAGAAAAAAATTAGGCAGTTTTTTCATGGTCATATTGCTAATAACCATTTATGACTGGATTTCAATTCAATCCTTTCTTAATCAATCCCAGTGCTTTATCTACTGTTTCACAACAGAATGAGTTTTATGTGTGTGGGTTCTCTCTTTGTTATGAAAACAATTTCCTAAAATGTTGAAGGAAAATGAAATGATTTTTTTAGAAGCTAATAGTACCAATACTTTAAAGCATTGCAGATAGGGAATAGCAAACTCTTTTCATTTAAATTGCTTTATAATAAGAAAAATATTCTTCATAGGTCATACCCTGAATAATAATGGCATAAATTTTTCTGGATTCTGAAGTTACAAATAGCAGGAGGAATATATTTTTTCAAAATGTATATTTATATCCATAAAATCCTTAAAAGACCTGATTATTACAAAAGAACAATCTTTTATGTTTTGCCATAGGAAAATTTCTTTCACTTGATAAAACTACAAGCTCAAATATTTGGCTGTCATTAATACCCCTGCAATTAAAATTTGTATGTCTTTGCATTTCTTAGTTTTAATTTTTCCTTTATCAGTAGTCAATCTAACGAAGGTGTAAAACTCAGTTTTGTTGACATCATTCTCTCAGATCTCTTCTGGCAATATAATTTCATGACACTAGTATCAATATAAATCCACTCTTCAAGAATGTCAATTTGAGAAAAGTATTTTATACTAGTCTCAATAGATCTGTCTCTTTTTATGCAAAGGTCAGGGTAAAGCAGCTGTTGTACCACAATAGGAATATCATTCCTTAATGAAAAATCACTACATAAATTCATGATCAGATATTTCATTTGCCAAGTTGGAGAAAGAATGCACCTTGAACTCCAGGAATATTAGACTCAAAAGATATGCTTTAAATATATTGCCCTTTTATATTTGGCATTTTACAACCTCCATTATTGTTCTTATTGTGTTCATTTGTCTACTAACTCAAAAAGGGTAACAAACCATGTTTCAATGCATTATTCAAATATTAAAGATGATAAAAATGTACTCCTATAGAAGTGCAAGTTAAATTTAACAATAATATAGTTTCCTCTTGCTGAATAGTATGCTCACATTCTCTAAGTGCCCTGAGTCAGAAATCACTGCTTAACTCAGTTTGTTCTATTAGAAATTTCCCGGGATAGTATAAATTAATTCCTGAGTATATTCATATTGCTCATTGAATTATCATAGTCTTTATATTACAGCATTCAATAAACCATCATAACTATTTCAGTCACTTCTCAGAGTATAAACAATTCAAGCATCTTGGTAGCCAAGACCATTAAGGAACTCCTGAGAGACTGATTCTAACATTTCTGAATGCCTACTTCTTTATTCCTGTCATGTCTCTATTTTCATCTTCATATTCATTAAATATATTTCCTAAGACCTTTTCTTCTACTCATAAATTAATCAATAGGAATACTAGAAAAATAAAATATAAATAATATTTATATCTATTCAATTAGTCTTGTCACAATAGGGATATTATTAAAATTATGTTTAGAATTTTGTTATCTGATACAACTTTATTTTTATACATTTTCAATTCATCTTCAGTTAAGACAGGAACAAAACAGGAATAGAGAAACTATTCAAAATGAAGGAGAAATAAAGATATTACAAAATGAACACATATACTTTTTCTTCTGCCTTCCTTTAATTCTTTGAAAAATTACTTTCATTACAATTCCACAAGTCATTCTTCAGTGACTACTATATAAACAATATTGTTTAGGTATAAGCAATTGGTGAAGATAATGTAGGAAGACTAATTAAAAGCTTCATGCCTATATGTCATGCACACTTCAAGAAGAGAATCAGGAAGAACTAGACTTCGAAAGTCCCATATAGCATCATAAGCCAAAAAAACAAACAAACAAACATTTTTGAGCATATTTTATTAATTTTCTGATGAGAAGAATTAGTCTAATTCAACAATTAATTTGCTTGTTAAATTCAATCATGCAAAAAAATAAAATTCTCATCATCTATGATATTGACTTTATTTCAATAGATAAGATGTAACTTGGTGAGCCATTGAAGAATAAGACCACTAAATCATTAAAGTAAGATTTAAAAATTATATTTAGGAAGAATAAAAAATATGTATTTTGACATATCATTTATCATATTAACCAAGCAATACTCATGAGAATGAAAAATTAGTAGATTATCAGATATTAATTCAAATTTAAATCATTTTGGAAGAAATTTTGCTGCAGGTAAATCAGTCATTAAAAGTCATTAAAAAATTTGTAAGCTTACATAATCTTATTGTGGTGCTGAGAAGATAATGATAATTCTGGTTTAGAATTTAAGTCCTTTGTAAAAGCTTACTTTAAATGATGGTGGATGAATATAAAGTATTGTCTAATAAAAGAATAGCAATAAATAGAAGGGAAATATTCAAAGAAAACTTTATAAATACTCAAGAAAGCTAAAGAGTTTAGAATGTATTTAAAAATGAAAAGAAAAATATCTCAAATAAAACAGAAAATATAGAAAATATAATGATTTCTATATCAACTATTTTACTTCATTAATGTCTGTGAAGAGGCATTATTTGCAATTCAATATCATAAATTATCATATTATAAAGAGATGAGCTTATATGCAAGTAAAAATAGCACTGAAGAAAACAAAGACTGAAGATCAACCATTATAATCAAAGATAAAGCATGCTAGAAAATTAAAATTTTCAGGGGGAAGGTGAATTCTGCAACTCTCACTTATCAAGGTGAAGATAATTTTTTTAAGCTTTGAAAGGGATGACTTTGTGATAGGGTGTGACAAAATAAAAACTTTAGATTGAATAAAGAAAATGAAAATCATAATGGTTATTTCACGGCATTCGTGTTTCAAAGAAGACAAGAGAAACTTAAGGAAAGTAAATTTGAAGAGATTTGATAGAATTTGATGAAAAATTCAAGAAAATGAAACGAAGATGAGATGAAAGAAAAGAATACAATTAGAAGATGGCAAAGATGAAGAAGAAATTACCTAAAGAGGTAGAATCAAGAAGAAAAAAAGGTTATTAGTAAGATAAATGACAATGTATTATTGATGTTTTTGTTGATATTATGACTATTATTACAGTTTTATTGTCATTGATGATGATTCAATAATATGGAAATACCAAGAGAAATTAGTTATTAAAATGTCAGTGAGAGAAGGGAAACAAAGAAGGATAAATCTGCCAAACAAACAAAAGTAAGTGAAAAGTTTTGCCAAGTTTTTCCTCTTTCTCATTAAAGGTGTTTCTTTACAAAAAAGGAAAGTAGTAAATGAATGTAAATGGCAAAAGGGAAGGCTGGTCTTGAGATTGGAAATTGGAAGCCTCTCATACAGAAAGTAAGAAAAGTGAAAGGAAAATTGTATGCTTTATGATTTAATCATTTTTATTGTATAATTTGTTTTTATTTTATTTTGTGCTATTTTGTGCATTTTTAAAATATTTTTATTTGTTTGTTTGTCCAACTCAAGCAACTATGGTTTTTACCAATCATTTTTGCAAGGTTTTGAGCTTTACATTTTACTCATTCTCTCCCTTCATGTCCCTGTCCCTTTGAAAGAAAGCAATTTAATATAAGTGATATATGTGTATCTATGCTAAACATAAATCCATATCAAACATTTGAGAGAAAATAAATGAAATAAGACAACTTTTAAAATGTTAAGATGGTAAGCTTTGGTCTACAGTTAAATTGCACAGTTCCTTCTCTGGATCTGGATGTTATTTACCATCACAAGAGATTTAGAATTGTCTTTGACTATTGTATCATTGGAATGAAGAAGTGTATCATAGTTGATAATCACCCAATGTTGTTGTTAGTATGTAAAATGTTATTCTAGTTCTGCTGATTTCACTTAGAATCAGATCATTGAAGTCTTTTCCAGACTTTTCTGAAGTCTTATTAATCAAGATTTCTTATAGACCAATAGTGTTCCATCACATTCATATGCCACATTTTGTTCAGCCATTATTCAATAGATGGGTATCCCTGCCAACATGAAAACAGCTACTATGAATATTTTTGTATATGAAGGTTTTTTTAATCCTTTTTGTGATCTCTTGGGGATAAAGATTTAGTGCTATTGCTGGATCAAAAGGTATGTACAATTTTATTGCCCTTGGGGAATAATTTCAAATAGCTCTCCAGAAAGGTTAGACCAGTTAATAGCTCCACTAACAATGCATTAGTTTCCCAGTTTTCAGACCAAAGAAATCAGACAACATTGATCATTTCCCTTTTTAGTCATAAAAACCAATCTGAGAGGTATGAGGTGGTACCTCAGAGTTGTTTTAATTTGCTTTTTGTGAATCAATAAAGATTTAGAGCAATGTTTCATATGACAATATATAGCTTTAGCTTCTTCCTCTGAGAATTGCCTTTCTTTTTTTTTAATTTTATTTAGAGAATTGCCTTTCCATATCCTTTGATCATTTATTAATTGGAGAGTGACCTGTTTTCTTTTAAACTTGACTCAATTCTATATATATTTTAGAAATGATTCCCTTATCAGAAACACTAAATGTAAAAAAAAATGTTTCTAAACTTACTGCAATCATTTTAATCTTGGTTGCATTTATTTGAGCAAAAAACTTTTCAATTTAATGTACTCAAAATTATTCATTTTGGCTTTTATAATTTTCTTTATCTTTTCATTGATCATACATTGCTCCCCTTTCCATTGATCTGACAGATAAATCATTCCTTGTTCTCCTGATTAGCTTACAATATCATTTTCATATCTAAATCCTATAACCAATTCCACCTTATCTTGGTATAGAATGTGAGATGTTAGTCTATTCCTAGTTTCTTTCATTCTACCATCCAGTTTTCCCAGCATTTGTTTTATTGAAGAGTGAGTTTATATTTCAGAAGCTGGAATCTGTGGGCTTAATCAACAGCAGATTACTAATTTTTAAACTAGTCTACTCTTGTCCATAACTCAATTTTTTAACTAATAACAAAAAGTTTTGAAGATTGATGCTTTATAGTATAATTTTATATCTGGTAAAATGAAGCTGTCTTACTTTGCATTTTTTTCATTAATTCACTTAATATTCTTTTCTTGCTTGTTTTTTGTTTTTGCAGGGCAATGGGGTTAAGTAACTTAGTCAAGGTCACACAGCTAGGGAATTATTAAGTGTCTGAGGCCTGATTTGAACTCAGGTTTCAGACTCCAGAGCAAGCGCTCTATCCACTGTGCTACCTAGCCTCCCTTTAATTCCTTTTAATATTCTTGACTTTTTGTTCCTCCATATGTATTTATTTACTCTTTTTTCTAGCTGAATAAACTAAATTTTTGGAAGCTTTGTTTGACACTGATTTAGGTAAAATTGTCATTTTTTATTATGTTAATGATCCTACCTGTACACTTGCCCAGTCATTTAGATCTGATTTTATTTGTGTGAATAGTGCTTTGTAGTGGTTTTCATTTAGTTTTGGAGTTTGCCTTGGCAGGTAGACTCTCGAGTATTTTATGCTGTCTAAGATTACTTTGAATGGAATTTATTTTTCTATTATTTCCCTGCTATTGGCAACAATATATAGAAATGTTGATGATTTTGTGTGTTAATTTTATATCTTGAAACTTTGCTAATGTTGCTAATTGTTTCAAGCAGTTTTTTTTTTTGTGGCTTTTCTTTTAGGTTTTGCAAGGCAAATGGGGTTAAGTGGCTTGCCCAAGGCCACACAGCTAGATAATTATTAAGTGTTAGAGGTCAAATTGGAACTCAGGTACTCCTGATTCCGGGGCTGGTGCTCTATCCACTGTGCCACCTAGCTGCCCCCAAATAGTTTTTATAGAATTAAAACTAATTGTTGCGTGAATTTTTGGCAGACTTCACCTGTGAATCTATCTGGCCCTAGAGCTTTTTTTCCCCCTTGGGCAGTTCTTTGATGGCTTGTTAAATTTCATTTTCTGAGATGAGGTAAAGTATTCAATTTCTTTTTCTTTTAGACTGGACATTTTATATTTTTGTAAATATTAATCCATTTCATTTAGATTAATTTATTAATTTATTTCCTCCTCATTGTTGTTGAAATTATTTTTTCATTTTAGGTACTAATAATTTGAGTTTCTCTTTTCTTTTATTAATCAAATTATCCAAAGGTTTACCTATTTTAGTCATTTTTTTAACTTATATTTTTCTTTTTTTTTCTTTGCAAAGCAATGGGATTAAACGACTTGCCTGAGGTCATCCAGCTAGGTAATTATTAAGTATCTGAGAATGGATTTGAACTCAGGTCCTCCTGACTCCAGGATGGGTGGTCTACCCACTGTGCTACCTAGCTGCACCTTTAGTGATATTTTTTAAACAAAACCAACTCTTAGTTTTATTTATTTAGTCAATAGTTTTCTCACTTCTAATTTTATTAATTTCTTCTTTGGTTTTCAGAATTTTCAATTTGGTATTTAATTGAGGATTTTTATTTTGTTGTTTCTCTAGTTTTTTTTAGTCCATGTCAAATTCATTGATCTCTTCTTTCTCTATTTTATTCATGCATGTATTTAGAGATAGATTATTTCCCCTAATAACTGCTTTGGCCACATCCCACAAGTTTTGTTATGTTGTCTTCTTAATATCATTGTCTTGGATTAAATTCTAAATTATATCCATGATTTGTGGCTTATTTCACCTATTTTAAAAATTAGATAATTTAATTTTCAATTAAATTTAAGTCTCTCATGTCATTTATTGATATTATTTTATTATATCATGATCTAAAAATAATACATTTAATATTTCTGCCTTTCTACATCTGATTATGAGGTTCTTAACATCTAATACTTGGTCAATTCTTGTGTAGCTGCTATGTATCATAGAAAAAAAGTATATTGCTTTTTAGCCCAATTTAATTTTCTCAGGAGCACTATCATATCTAATGTTTCTAATATTCTATTCACCTCGTTAACTAAACTCCCCTTCCAGCAACCACCCTCAATTTCCACTTCTTTCTCCTATTCCTTCTATTAGTCCCACATTCCCATACCCTCCCTTTCACCTCTTAATAATTGAAGGGGAAGATAAATTTCTAAATCTAACTGAGGGTATGTTTTATTCCCACTTTAAGCCAAATGAATTAAGATTGAAATTCATGAAGTCCTCACCCACTCCCTTCTTTCCCTCTTTTATAATTCATCCTAGGCACCTCTTCATGTGATGTAATTTACCCTATACTGCCTTCGTTTTCGCCTGTCTCGTTACCATCCCCTGCTTTTTAATCTTAATTTTTTAAATTGTTCAGTCAAAATCAACTTATATCTATACATCAGCCTAAGTATACTCTTTCTAATAGAGCTATGATTCTCAAGTTTTTTTTTTTTTCAAATTAATTTCCTTGACCTCCACAATACCATACTCCAGGTACTTTGATCCTATAACAACAGTCAGGTACTGTATAATCCTGACTGTGGCTCCTCTGTATTGTAATTGCTTCTTTTTGGCCACTTGAAGGAATTTCTCCTTGATCTAATTATTCTGAAGTTTGGTTGTAATATTCCTTGATGTTTTCAATTAGTGCTCCCTTTAAAGAGGTTATCAGTGAATTCTCTTGATGACTATTTTTGCACTCTGGTTACCAGAATGTCAAGGCAGTTATCCTCAAGGGCTTCTTTAAGAATGGAATCCAGGTTTGTTTGGGGGGGGTTTGTTTTGTTTTTTTTTCATCATGATTTTCTGGAAGTCCAATCTTAAAGTTTCTTTCCAGGATCTATTCTCCATGGTTTTAACAATGAGGTAATTTACATTTTTTTTCCATTTTTTTTTTATTTTTTGTTTTGTTTAATAGAGTCTTGGTGTCTCATTAAATCATTAGTTTCTATTATTTTTAAAGGAATTATTTTCTTCATTTAGTTGTTTTGCATCTTTTTTTCCATGGTCAATTTTATTTTAAAGAGTTGTTATCTTTTTTCAGTTACCCAATTGTAAGATTTGTTCTCTTCTGTCACTTTTTTTTTAGATTTTTTCCAAGGCAATGGGGTTAAGTGGCTTGCCCAAGGCCACAGTGTCTGAGGTCGGATTTGAACCCAGGTACTCCTGACTCCAAGGCCGGTGCTCTATTCACTGCGCCACCTAGCCTCTCCTCTTCTGTCACTTTTTGTTGAAAGATGCTAATTTTCTCTTGCATTTCTTTTCCCAGTTTTTCCATTTCATTTTTTCAATTCTTTCAGAGTTCTTCTAAGAAGTCTTTCTGGGCTGAAGACCAATTTATATCCTCCATAGCTTCACATATAGCATACCCTTATCTCCATGGTAACTTTCAATAGATCTTGCTTTTCTCTGGCCCTTTCTTAATCATTTGGATGGGCTTGCCTGTTGTCCTGGAATATTGAGAGCCCCAGAGAGCCCTAGTTTGTTGATATTAGGTATTCCTTGGGATTGCTCGATGGACTGCCTGGGAAAGGATGCCTGAGGCTTTCTCTCCCTGGAGATCCTGTGCTGGGGATGTCAGATGCTCATTCCAGTCCCTGGGTTTGATCAGTCAGATTGTAAATGACAGAGACCCACTCTCTGGAATGAATATTATCAGTGGGGAAACTCAGCCATCCTGGGCTATTGGCAAAGGTAGGAACTCCTGGGGCTGTCTCTAGACTGTTTATGCCAGGAGTTCAGGTCCTTCTCCTGACTAGGAACACAAGAGATTCACCATCAGATCATGCTATGCAGACCATTCAAGCAGATGTAAAGAAAGTCCTGGACTCCTAGACTGGAGTTTTCCCAGTGTGCTGGAGTAATCCAACACCACAGCCACATTCTAATTTCCTAGCCTCTGCTAAAGGTATTTACAAATGAATTCTACCAAAACTTTAAAGAACTATTTAGTCAAATATTATATAAACTATTTGGGGAAACAGATAAAGAAGGAATCCTAATTTCAAGGCAAACCCATCTACCATATGAACAAAATTACAAAGCAAATTGCCCAGAAATAAAGTCAGATCTAAATACATACAAAAAATATGTTTATGATAGAATAGACAAAGCTTATATAATAAAAGTGACAATTTTACATTAGTAAATCTACCTATTTAGAGCCATGCCAAGCAGCCTACCCAATAATTATTTTATGGAAGTAGAATAAATAAGAATATTTATCTGGAGGAGCAAAAGACCAAGAACATCAAGGAAACTGATGAAAGAAATAGTAGCAACAAAATCAAAAAGCATGCAAAGGAAGGTGATCTAGTAATACTAGATCCAAAACCTTATTTATAAAGCAGAAATTAACAAAAGAATTTGATATTTGCTAATAAATAGAATGATGGATCAGAGTAATGGGTTATGTTCACTAGACCTAGTAGTAAATAACCATTCTAGTCTCTTTAATAAACCCAAAGATTACAACTTTTGAGATAAGAGCTCTACTTAACAAAAAATGCTAGGAAAAGTGTAAAATGAAATGGCAGAAACTATACATATTGCAACACTTCACACACAGCCACAAGATAAGGTCAAAATGGATATATGTAATTTAAAAATAAAGGATTATATCATAAGCCAAATAAAAGAACAAGGAATTTTTGACTGTCAGATTTATAGACAGAAGAAAAATTTATAACCAAAGAAGAGATAGGGAACACTATGAAATACAAAATTGATAATTTCAAATATTTTCTTGTGAAAACAAAACCAATACAAGAAAGATGAAAAGGAAAACAAAAACAGGGAAATAATTTTTGTAGCTAGTATGTCTTATAAAAGTCTCATTTCTAAACTATATAGACATAGAATGAAATTTAGAAGAAAAAAAGACATTCCCCTATTGAGAAATGATTAAATACTAAGAACAGGAAGTTTCAAATGAAGTTTTTTTTGTTTTTTTTAAATCTAAAAATGTATTTATTTGTTTGCTTGCTTCTTTGTTTGTTTGTTTGTTTTCATTCATATTCTCCCCAGGGGAGGAAACAGTTAGGTTAGAATTGTACATACATATTTTTGATAAGCATGTCCACAGATTAGTTAATTTCAGTATGAGGAATTAGAATTAAGGTAAGAGATAATTTTTATACAATGTTCATCAGAGCCTGAAGGGTTGAATTGTCTTTTGTGCGTGTTTGTGTGCTTTATTTTGTTTTGGTTTTCTTCCTCTGGATGGGTATATCATTTTCCATTGCTGGTCTAACACAGTTGTTCTAGCTCTCTCAACTGCTGTTTCCAGAAAGGTTGTTCATCATACAGTGTTGTTCTTAATGTGAACATTATTCTCTTGGTTCTATTCCCTTCACTCAGCATCAGATCCCCATTAAGTCAATATATGCTTCTCTAGAGTCTGACCATTTTTGACTTCTTATGGAACAATAATAATCCATAGTATTCATATAACATATCTTGTTTAGCCATTGCCCAATTGAGGGCATTCCCTCAATTTTCAAGTTTTTTTTGTGACTACTAAAAGAGCTGCTATGAATATTTTAGAACATGTAAGACTTTTCCCTTTTAATGTAATTTCTTTTCGATATAGACCTCAAATTGGAATTTCTGGCAGAAAGGGTATGAACAGCTTTATTGCTCTTTGGGCATTGTTCCATATTTCTCTCCAGAAAGGTTTGATCTGTTCAGAACTCCACCAGCAAACCATCAATGCTCTAATCCTCTCCAAAACTGATCATTTCCCCTTTTTCTCAACTTGATCAATCTTATTAGGTATGAGGTGATATTTCATAGTTGTTTTAAGTTGAATTTCTCTAAAGAATAATGATTTGGAGCATTTTTTCACATTTTTATTTATAGTTTTATTTTTTCATTTGAAAACTGTATTTTCATATCCTTTGACTTTTTATCAATTGGAGAAAGAATTGTAAACTTATAAATTTGATGTAATTCTCTATATATTTTAGAAATGAGACATTTATCATAACTCCTAGCTATGGTAGTTGTTTCCCTGCTTTCTGCTTTTCTTCTGAATTTGTAGTATTGATTTTTATTAGTGCAAATTTTTTTAATATAATATAGCCAAAATTATTCATTTTGCTGTTTAAAATGTGCTCTAATTCTTTTTCAGTCATAAATATATCCCCTTTCCATAGAGTATTTCTTGGTCTATTAATGTATCTGTGGTGTTGCTTTTTATGTCTAAATCCCGTATCCATTTTGGTATAGAGTGTGAGATGTGGATCTATGTCAAGTTTGTGCTATATTATTTTCCAGTTTTCTCAATAAATTTTGTCAAATAGTGAGTTTTTATCCGAGAAGTTGATGTCTTTGTGTTTGTTAAACAGTAGATTGCTGTAGTCATTACTGCTGTTTCTTTTGAACCTATTCTAATCCACTGATTCATTGCTCTATTTTTTAACCAATACCAGACATTTTTGATGACTGCTGCTTTATAGCATAGTTTTAGATATGGTAGAGCTAGGTCATCTTCCTTTACATTTTTTTCATCAGTTCCCTTGTTGTTCGAAGATGAATTTTATTACTTATTTTTCTAACTCAGTAAAGTAGTTATTTGATTGGTATGGCCCTGAATAAGTATTTTAAATTGGATAGAATTTTCATTTTTATTATATTAGTTCAAACTAAACATGAGCATTTGATATTCTTTCAAAAATTTAGATTTGACTTTATTTGGTTGAGAAATGCTTTACAATTGTGTTTATGCAGTTTCTGGATTTATCTTCGGAGGTAGATTTATTTTAAATGGAATTTTTCTTTCAATATCTTGCTCTTGGGCTTTGTTGTTTATATATAGAAATGCTGATGATTTATGTGGGCTTATTGTATACCCTGCTACTTTGTGAATAGGTTAATTGTTTCAAGGACTTTTTCAGATGATTTTCTCAGGTTCTCTAAGTCTACCATCATATCATCTGCAAAGAATGAAAGCTTTTCTTCCTCATTGCCAATTCTGATTCCTTCAAATTCGTTCTTCTCTTATTGAATTTCTAATACTATATTGAACAGTAATGGTGATAACAGGCATCCTTGTTTCACCCCTGATTTTATTAGAAATGCCCAAGTTTATTCCTATTACAGACAATATTTGTTGATGGTTTTAGATAGAAACAATTTATTATTTTAAAGAAAATTCCATTAATTCCTATACATTCTAGTATTTTTAATAGGAATGGCTGTTGCATTTTATCAAAGGTTTTTCAGCATCTACTGAGATAATAATATGATTTGTTGGTTTTTCTATTGATATTATCAATTACATTGAGAATTTTCCCTATATTAAACCATCCCTGCTTATAT